>NC_092089.1:90372336-90457336 GCF_045679555.1 Salvelinus alpinus
TGTGATGGTTCTGATAACTAGCAGGTTACTACTGTAACTGTGTGGTGGTTCTGGTAACTAGCAGGTTACTACTGTAACTGTGTGATGGTTCTGGTAACTAGTAGGTTACTACTGTAACTGTGTGATGGTTCTGGTAACTAGCAGGTTACTGCTGTAACTGTGTGATGGTTCTGGTAACTAGCAGGTTACTACTGTAACTGTGTGATGGTTCTGGTAACTAGCAGGTTACTGCTGTAACTGCGTGGTGGTTCTGGTAACTAGCAGGTTACTGCTGTAACTGCGTGGTGGTTCTGGTAACTAGCAGGTTACTGCTGTAACTGCGTGGTGGTTCTGGTAACTAGCAGGTTACTACTGTAACTGTGTGGTGGTTCTGGTAACTAGCAGGTTACTACTGTAACTGTGTGATGGTTCTGGTAACTAGCAGGTTACTACTGTAACTGTGTGATGGTTCTGGTAACTAGCAGGTTACTGCTGTAACTGTGTGATGGTTCTGGTAACTAGCAGGTTACTACTGTAACTGTGTGGTGGTTCTGGTAACTACCAGGTTACTGCTGTAACTGTGTGATGGTTCTGGTAACTAGCAGGTTACTACTGTAACTGTGATGGTTCTGGTAACTAGCAGGTTACTGCTGTAACTGTGTGATGGTTCTGGTAACTAGCAGGTTACTGCTGTAACTGTGTGGCGGTTCTGGTAACTAGCAGGTTACTGCTGTAACTGTGTGATGGTTCTGGTAACTAGCAGGTTACTGCTGTAACTGTGTGGTGGTTCTGGTAACTAGCAGGTTACTGCTGTAACTGTGTGGCGGTTCTGGAAACTAGCAGGTTACTGCTGTAACTGTGTGATGGCTCTGGTAACTAGCAGGTTACTGCTGTAACTGTGTGGTGGTTCTGGTAACTAGCAGGTTACTACTGTAACTGTGATGGTTCTGGTAACTAGCAGGTTACTGCTGTAACTGTGTGATGGTTCTGGTAACTAGCAGGTTACTGCTGTAACTGTGTGGCGGTTCTGGTAACTAGCAGGTTACTGCTGTAACTGTGTGATGGTTCTGGTAACTAGCAGGTTACTGCTGTAACTGTGTGGTGGTTATGGTAACTAGCAGGTTACTGCTGTAACTGTGTGGCGGTTCTGGTAACTAGCAGGTTACTGCTGTAACTGTGTGATGGTTCTGGTAACTAGCAGGTTACTGCTGTAACTGTGTGGTGGTTCTGGTAACTAGCAGGTTACTACTGTAACTGTGTGATGGTTCTGGTAACTAGCAGGTTACTACTGTAACTGCGTGATGGTTGCTGTGTGATGGTTCTGGTAACTAGCAGGTTACTGCTGTAACTGTGTGGTGGTTCTGGTAACTAGCAGGTTACTACTGTAACTGTGTGATGGTTCTGGTAACTAGCAGGTTACTACTGTAACTGCGTGATGGTTGCTGTGTGATGGTTCTGGTAACTAGCAGGTTACTACTGTAACTGTGTGGTGGTTCTGGTAACTAGCAGGTTACTACTGTAACTGTGTGATGGTTCTGGTAACTAGCAGGTTACTACTGTAACTGTGTGATGGTTCTGGTAACTAGCAGGTTACTACTGTAACTGTGTGATGGTTCTGATAACTAGCAGGTTACTACTGTAACTGTGTGGTGGTTCTGGTAACTAGCAGGTTACTACTGTAACTGTGTGATGGTTCTGGTAACTAGTAGGTTACTACTGTAACTGTGTGATGGTTCTGGTAACTAGCAGGTTACTGCTGTAACTGTGTGATGGTTCTGGTAACTAGCAGGTTACTACTGTAACTGTGTGATGGTTCTGGTAACTAGCAGGTTACTGCTGTAACTGCGTGGTGGTTCTGGTAACTAGCAGGTTACTGCTGTAACTGCGTGGTGGTTCTGGTAACTAGCAGGTTACTGCTGTAACTGCGTGGTGGTTCTGGTAACTAGCAGGTTACTACTGTAACTGTGTGGTGGTTCTGGTAACTAGCAGGTTACTACTGTAACTGTGTGATGGTTCTGGTAACTAGCAGGTTACTACTGTAACTGTGTGATGGTTCTGGTAACTAGCAGGTTACTGCTGTAACTGTGTGATGGTTCTGGTAACTAGCAGGTTACTACTGTAACTGTGTGGTGGTTCTGGTAACTACCAGGTTACTGCTGTAACTGTGTGATGGTTCTGGTAACTAGCAGGTTACTACTGTAACTGTGATGGTTCTGGTAACTAGCAGGTTACTGCTGTAACTGTGTGATGGTTCTGGTAACTAGCAGGTTACTGCTGTAACTGTGTGGCGGTTCTGGTAACTAGCAGGTTACTGCTGTAACTGTGTGATGGTTCTGGTAACTAGCAGGTTACTGCTGTAACTGTGTGGTGGTTCTGGTAACTAGCAGGTTACTGCTGTAACTGTGTGGCGGTTCTGGTAACTAGCAGGTTACTGCTGTAACTGTGTGATGGTTCTGGTAACTAGCTGGTTACTGCTGTAACTGTGTGGTGGTTCTGGTAACTAGCAGGTTACTACTGTAACTGTGATGGTTCTGGTAACTAGCAGGTTACTGCTGTAACTGTGTGATGGTTCTGGTAACTAGCAGGTTACTGCTGTAACTGTGTGGCGGTTCTGGTAACTAGCAGGTTACTGCTGTAACTGTGTGATGGTTCTGGTAACTAGCAGGTTACTGCTGTAACTGTGTGGCGGTTCTGGTAACTAGCAGGTTACTGCTGTAACTGTGTGATGGTTCTGGTAACTAGCAGGTTACTGCTGTAACTGTGTGGTGGTTCTGGTAACTAGCAGGTTACTACTGTAACTGTGTGATGGTTCTGGTAACTAGCAGGTTACTACTGTAACTGCGTGATGGTTGCTGTGTGATGGTTCTGGTAACTAGCAGGTTACTGCTGTAACTGTGTGGTGGTTCTGGTAACTAGCAGGTTACTACTGTAACTGTGTGATGGTTCTGGTAACTAGCAGGTTACTACTGTAACTGCGTGATGGTTGCTGTGTGATGGTTCTGGTAACTAGCAGGTTACTACTGTAACTGTGTGGTGGTTCTGGTAACTAGCAGGTTACTACTGTAACTGTGTGATGGTTCTGGTAACTAGCAGGTTACTACTGTAACTGTGTGATGGTTCTGGTAACTAGCAGGTTACTACTGTAACTGTGTGATGGTTCTGGTAACTAGCAGGTTACTACTGTAACTGTGTGATGGTTCTGGTAACTAGCAGGTTACTACTGTAACTGTGTGATGGTTCTGGTAACTAGCAGGTTACTACTGTAACTGTGTGATGGTTCTGGTAACTAGCAGGTTACTACTGTAACTGTGTGATGGTTCTGGTAACTAGCAAGTTACTACTGTAACTGTGTGATGGTTGCTGTGTGATGGTTCTGGTAACTAGCAGGTTACTACTGTAACTGTGTGATGGTTCTGGTAACTAGGAGGTTACTACTGTAACTGTGTGATGGTTCTGGTAACTAGCAGGTTACTACTGTAACTGTGTGATGGTTGCTGTGTGATGGTTCTGGTAACTAGCAGGTTACTACTGTAACTGTGTGATGGTTCTGGTAACTAGCAGGTTACTACTGTAACTGTGTGATGGTTGCTGTGTGATGGTTCTGGTAACTAGCAGGTTACTACTGTAACTGTGTGGTGGTTCTGGTAACTAGCAGGTTACTACTGTAACTGTGTGATGGTTCTGGTAACTAGCAGGTTACTACTGTAACTGTGTGATGGTTCTGGTAACTAGCATGTTACTACTGTAACTGTGTGATGGTTCTGGTAACTAGCAGGTTACTACTGTAACTGTGTGATGGTTCTGGTAACTAGCAGGTTACTACTGTAACTGTGTGATGGTTCTGGTAACTAGCAGGTTACTACTGTAACTGTGTGATGGTTCTGGTAACTAGCAGGTTACTACTGTAACTGTGTGATGGTTCTGGTAACTAGCAGGTTACTACTGTAACTGTGTGATGGTTGCTGTGTGATGGTTCTGGTAACTAGCAGGTTACTACTGTAACTGTGTGGTGGTTCTGGTAACTAGCAGGTTACTACTGTAACTGTGTGATGGTTCTGGTAACTAGCAGGTTACTACTGTAACTGTGTGATGGTTCTGGTAACTAGCAGGTTACTACTGTAACTGTGTGATGGTTGCTGTGTGATGGTTCTGGTAACTAGCAGGTTACTACTGTAACTGTGTGATGGTTCTGGTAACTAGCAGGTTACTACTGTAACTGTGTGATGGTTCTGGTAACTAGCAGGTTACTGCTGTAACTGCGTGATGAAAGGCAGAGGAAGAGAGGAATGAAAAGACCCTGTCATCTCTGGTGAAAACAGAATATGTTCAAATGGTCAACCAATGACAGCATCTTTTTACCCGATTAGTTTTTCTGGGAAGGGTGTCAAGAGAGAGACTCAACACGAAAATATGCATCCCAAATGTACTCTCGTGCTTATTTAGTCCACTACTTTAAACCAGGGCATACTACAAAGTAGTGCACTATAAAGGGACCAGGGGGTCATTTGGGAAGCAGGTAGGGAGTACTACGAGGAAATAAACAAATTGAGAGCGTGACTGAAGAGTGATTTTAAACTAACAATGAGGTCTGCGTCCCAAACGGCATCCTATTCCCTATATAGTGCACTACTTTAGACCAGAGCCCTATTCCCTATATAGTGCACTACTTTAGACCAGAACCCTGTTCCCTATATAGTGCACTACTTCAGACCAGAACCCTATTCCCTATATAGTGCACTACTTTAGACCAGAACCCTATTCCCTATATAGTGCACTACTTTAGACCAGAACCCTATTCCCTATATAGTGCAGGATGAGGAAGAAGAGGGAGGAGGAAGAAGAGGGAGGAGGGAGGAGGAGGAGGAGGAAGAGGGAAGAGGGAGGAGGAGGGAGGGAGGAGTAGGAGGAGGAGAAGGAGGAAGAGGGAAGAGGGAGGAGGAGGAGAGAACTGAGGGACAGAGAGGGTTTGTGAGGAAGTAATGGTCGCCGACATGCAATGATGTGCATTGATCTTACAAAATGAACAAGAACTTCTAACCTGGTAGGAAACGCTAGCAGGCATGACTGTCAGAGCGGTTACTTGGTGCAGACGTTCAGACGGTGAAAACAGAATCAATGGTGCTTTATATAGGAGACACAATACTGTAATGTCGGTTCAGAAAACAAGAAATAGATTGGAAATAGAAAAGCACAAACAGAACAAAACATCCACAGATCTGGTGTCCAGACTATCACAGCCACAGATCTGGTGTCCAGACTATGACAGCAACAGCGCTGGTGTCCAGACTATGACAGCCACGGTAGTGGTGTCCAGACTATCACAGCCACAGTAGTGGTGTCCAGACTATCACAGCCACAGTAGTGGTGTCCAGACTATCACAGCCACAGTAGTGGTGTCCAGACTATCACAGCCACAGTAGTGGTGTCCAGACTATGACAGCCACAGTAGTGGTGTCCAGACTATCACAGCCACAGTAGTGGTGTCCAGACTATGACAGCCACAGTAGTGGTGTCCAGACTATGACAGCCACAGTAGTGGTGTCCAGACTATCACAGCCACAGTAGTGGTGTCCAGACTATCACAGCCACAGTAGTGGTGTCCAGACTATGACAGCCACAGTAGTGGTGTCCAGACTATCACAGCCACAGTAGTGGTGTCCAGACTATCACAGCCACAGTAGTGGTGTCCAGACTATCACAGCCACAGTAGTGGTGTCCAGACTATCACAGCCACAGTAGTGGTGTCCAGACTATCACAGCCACAGTAGTGGTGTCCAGACTATGACAGCCACAGTAGTGGTGTCCAGACTATCACAGCCACAGTAGTGGTGTCCAGACTATGACAGCCACAGTAGTGGTGTCCAGACTATCACAGCCACAGTAGTGGTGTCCAGACTATGACAGCCACAGTAGTGGTGTCCAGACTATGACAGCCACAGTAGTGGTGTCCAGACTATCACAGCCACAGTAGTGGTGTCCAGACTATCACAGCCACAGTAGTGGTGTCCAGACTATCACAGCCACAGTAGTGGTGTCCAGACTATCACAGCCACAGTAGTGGTGTCCAGACTATGACAGCCACAGTAGTGGTGTCCAGACTATCACAGCCACAGTAGTGGTGTCCAGACTATCACAGCCACAGTAGTGGTGTCCAGACTATCACAGCCACAGTAGTGGTGTCCAGACTATGACAGCCACAGCACTAGTCCACAAACTATGACAATCAGTCTGGGAGATGCTGTAATTTCTAAGTGACTGAGTTGGGTACACGTGTCCTTTACATCCTCAATGGCTTCATCCCTGGCAACCTACTCCTTATCGGGCTCTAATCAAAAGAAGTGCACTATATAGGGTATAGGGCTCTGATCAAAAGAAGTGCACTATATAGGGAATAGGGTGCCGTTAGGGAGAAAGTTAAGAAGTATTATGTAAATGAACGTTCTCTAACTGTAGTAACTGTGTTTTTACTGTACTCGTATAATACACACACTGTGCACCAAATGGCAGACATAAGACTACACTGTAGTAACTGGAGGTAAAACTGAGGGCGGTTAGTCTCCCTCCCAAAACGGCACCCTATACCCTAAATAGCGCCCGCAGCGGTATAAGGCACTTAATCTCAGTGTTAGAGGCGTCATTACAGTCCCTGGTTCAAATCCAGGTTGTATCACATCCGGCCGTGATTTGGAGTCCCGTAAGGCGGTGCACAATTGGCCCAGCGTCGTCCGGGATTGGACAGGGTAGGCCGTCATTGTAATTAAGATTGTTTTTTTTACTGACTTGTCCAGTTAAATAAAAGTTAAATAAAAAATATATGTAAAATACCAATAATTATAATAGTAATAATAGTAATAAACATAATAATAATAATAATAGTAATTATAAAATAATAATTATAATAATAGTGGTAATGATAGTAATTTTAACAATAATAATAATAACAATAATAATAATAATAATAACAGTAATAATAATAACAATAATAATAATAACAGTAATAATAATAACAATAATAATAATAATAATAACAATAATAATAATAATAATAATAGTAATGATAGTAAATAATATGATTATAATAAAAATAAGAATGATAATAATACTAATAATACTAGTAATAATAATAATAATAATAATAATAATAATAATTATAATTATAATAATAAATAAAAATAAAATAAATAAATAAATGATAATGGTAATAAGAAGAAGAAGAAGAATAAAAATAATAAATACAATAATAATAATAATAATAAAATACAAATCCGAATAATACTTATAATAATACTACTACTACTAATAATAATAAGAAAAATAGTAATAAGAAATACAAATGTAAAAAAAAAAAAAAAAAAAAAAATAGTAATAATAATAGTAATAATTCACCAGAGCAGTATGGGTCCTGGACAAAACTAGTGCACTAGAAAGGGAATAGTGTTCCATTTGGGATACAATCCTTACTGCGTAAAAACTTTCTCATGTATGGTATAGAGAGAGATGGGACAGAGCACAATTTACAGTCCACGTCTTTGGTCTTTTACAATGTTGAGACTTGGGGAGTTGCTACTGCAGCCCCATTGGCTGGTAGATATTGAGACTGGGGGAGTTGCTACTGCAGCCCCATTGGCTGGTAGATATTGAGACTGGAGGTGCTGCTACTGCAGCCCCATTGGCTGGTAGATATTGAGACTGGGGGAGCTGCTACTGCAGCCCCATTGGCTGGTAGATATTGAGACTGGGGAAGCTGCTACTGCAGCCCCATTGGCCGGTAGATATTGAGACTGGGGGAGCTGCTACTGCAGCCCCATTGGCTGGTAGATATTGAGACTGGGGAGTTGCTACTGCAGCCCCATTGGCTGGTAGATATTGAGACTGGGGGAGCTGCTACTGCAGCCCCATTGGCTGGTAGATATTGAGACTGGGGAAGCTGCTACTGCAGCCCCATTGGCCGGTAGATATTGAGACTGGGGGAGCTGCTACTGCAGCCCCATTGGCTGGTAGATATTGAGACTGGGGAGTTGCTACTGCAGCCCCATTGGCTGGTAGATATTGAGACTGGGGGAGCTGCTACTGCTGCCCCATTGGCTGGTAGATATTGAGACTGGGGGAGCTGCTACTGCAGCCCCATTGGCCAGTAGATATTGAGACTGGGGAGTTGCTACTGCAGCCCCATTAGCTGGTGGATATTGAGACTGGGGGAGCTGCTACTGCAGCCCCATTGGCTGGTGGATATTGAGACTGGGGGTGCTGCTACTGCAGCCCCATTGGCTGGTGGATATTGAGACTGGGGAGCTGCTACTGCAGCCCCATTGGCTGGTGGATATTGAGACTGGGGGAGCTGCTACTGCAGCCCCATTGGCTGGTAGATATTGAGACTGGGGGAGTTGCTACTGCAGCCCCATTGGCCAGTAGATATTGAGACTGGGGGAGCTGCTACTGCAGCCCCATTGGCTGGTAGATATTGAGACTGGGGGAGCTGCTACTGCAGCCCCATTGGTCAGTAGATATTGAGTCTGAGGGAGCTGCTACTGCAGCCCCATTGGTCAGTAGATATTGAGTCTGGGGGAGCTGCTACTGCAGCCCCATTGGCTGGTAGATATTGAGACTGGGGGAGCTGCTACTGCAGCCCCATTGGTCAGTAGATATTGAGTCTGAGGGAGCTGCTACTGCAGCCCCATTGGTCAGTAGATATTGAGTCTGGGGGAGCTGCTACTGCAGCCCCATTGGTCAGTAGATATTGAGTCTGGGGGAGCTGCTACTGCAGCCCCATTGGTCAGTAGATATTGAGTCTGGGGGAGCTGCTACTGCAGCCCCATTGGTCAGTAGATATTGAGTCTGGGGGAGCTGCTACTGCAGCCCCATTGGCTGGTAGATATTGAGACTGGGGGAGCTGCTACTGCAGCCCCATTGGCTGGTAGATACTGAGACTGGAGGTGCTGCTACTGCAGCCCCATATGCTGGTAGATATTGAGACTGGAGGTGCTGCTACTGCAGCCCCATTGGCTGGTAGATATTGAGACTGGAGGAGTTGCTACTGCAGCCCCATTGGCTGGTAGATATTGAGACTGGAGGTGCTGCTACTGCAGCCCCATTGGCTGGTAGATATTGAGACTGGGGAAGCTGCTACTGCAGCCCCATTGGCCGGTAGATATTGAGACTGGGGGAGCTGCTACTGCAGCCCCATTGGCTGGTAGATATTGAGACTGGGGAGTTGCTACTGCAGCCCCATTGGCTGGTAGATATTGAGACTGGGGGAGCTGCTACTGCAGCCCCATTGGCTGGTGGATATTGAGACTGGGGGAGCTGCTACTGCTGCCCCATTGGCTGGTAGATATTGAGACTGGGGGTGCTGCTACTGCAGCCCCATTGGCTGGTGGATATTGAGACTGGGGAGCTGCTACTGCAGCCCCATTGGCTGGTGGATATTGAGACTGGGGGAGCTGCTACTGCAGCCCCATTGGCTGGTAGATATTGAGACTGGGGGAGTTGCTACTGCAGCCCCATTGGCCAGTAGATATTGAGACTGGGGGAGCTGCTACTGCAGCCCCATTGGCTGGTAGATATTGAGACTGGGGGAGCTGCTACTGCAGCCCCATTGGTCAGTAGATATTGAGTCTGGGGGAGCTGCTACTGCAGCCCCATTGGTCAGTAGATATTGAGTCTGGGGGAGCTGCTACTGCAGCCCCATTGGCTGGTAGATATTGAGACTGGAGGTGCTGCTACTGCAGCCCCATTGGCTGGTAGATATTGAGACTGGGGGAGTTGCTACTGCAGCCCCATTGGTCAGTAGATATTGAGTCTGGGGGAGCTGCTACTGCAGCCCCGTTGGCCAGTAGATATTGAGTCTGGGGGAGCTGCTACTGCAGCCCCATTGGCTGGTAGATATTGAGACTGGGGGAGTTGCTACTGCAGCCCCATTGGTCAGTAGATATTGAGTCTGGGGGAGCTGCTACTGCAGCCCCATTGGTCAGTAGATATTGAGTCTGGGGGAGCTGCTACTGCAGCCCCATTGGCTGGTAGATATTGAGACTGGGGGAGCTGCTACTGCAGCCCCATTGGCTGGTAGATATTGAGACTGGGGGAGCTGCTACTGCAGCCCCATTGGCTGGTAGATATTGAGACTGGAGGTGCTGCTACTGCAGCCCCATTTGCTGGTAGATATTGAGACTGGGGGAGCTGCTACTGCAGCCCCATTGGCTGGTAGATATTGAGACTGGGGAAGCTGCTACTGCAGCCCCATTGGCCGGTAGATATTGAGACTGGAGGAGTTGCTACTGCAGCCCCATTGGGTGGTGGATATTGAGACTGGGGGAGCTGCTACTGCTGCCCCATTGGCTGGTAGATATTGAGACTGGGGGTGCTGCTACTGCAGCCCCATTGGTCAGTAGATATTGAGTCTGGGGGAGCTGCTACTGCAGCCCCATTGGCTGGTAGATATTGAGACTGGGGGAGCTGCTACTGCAGCCCCATTGGCTGGTAGATACTGAGACTGGAGGTGCTGCTACTGCAGCCCCATATGCTGGTAGATATTGAGACTGGAGGTGCTGCTACTGCAGCCCCATTGGCTGGTAGATATTGAGACTGGAGGAGTTGCTACTGCAGCCCCATTGGCTGGTAGATATTGAGACTGGAGGTGCTGCTACTGCAGCCCCATTGGCTGGTAGATATTGAGACTGGGGAAGCTGCTACTGCAGCCCCATTGGCCGGTAGATATTGAGACTGGGGGAGCTGCTACTGCAGCCCCATTGGCTGGTAGATATTGAGACTGGGGAGTTGCTACTGCAGCCCCATTGGCTGGTAGATATTGAGACTGGGGGAGCTGCTACTGCAGCCCCATTGGCTGGTGGATATTGAGACTGGGGGAGCTGCTACTGCTGCCCCATTGGCTGGTAGATATTGAGACTGGGGGTGCTGCTACTGCAGCCCCATTGGCTGGTGGATATTGAGACTGGGGAGCTGCTACTGCAGCCCCATTGGCTGGTGGATATTGAGACTGGGGGAGCTGCTACTGCAGCCCCATTGGCTGGTAGATATTGAGACTGGGGGAGTTGCTACTGCAGCCCCATTGGCCAGTAGATATTGAGACTGGGGGAGCTGCTACTGCAGCCCCATTGGCTGGTAGATATTGAGACTGGGGGAGCTGCTACTGCAGCCCCATTGGTCAGTAGATATTGAGTCTGGGGGAGCTGCTACTGCAGCCCCATTGGTCAGTAGATATTGAGTCTGGGGGAGCTGCTACTGCAGCCCCATTGGCTGGTAGATATTGAGACTGGAGGTGCTGCTACTGCAGCCCCATTGGCTGGTAGATATTGAGACTGGGGGAGTTGCTACTGCAGCCCCATTGGTCAGTAGATATTGAGTCTGGGGGAGCTGCTACTGCAGCCCCGTTGGCCAGTAGATATTGAGTCTGGGGGAGCTGCTACTGCAGCCCCATTGGCTGGTAGATATTGAGACTGGGGGAGTTGCTACTGCAGCCCCATTGGTCAGTAGATATTGAGTCTGGGGGAGCTGCTACTGCAGCCCCATTGGTCAGTAGATATTGAGTCTGGGGGAGCTGCTACTGCAGCCCCATTGGCTGGTAGATATTGAGACTGGGGGAGCTGCTACTGCAGCCCCATTGGCTGGTAGATATTGAGACTGGGGGAGCTGCTACTGCAGCCCCATTGGCTGGTAGATATTGAGACTGGAGGTGCTGCTACTGCAGCCCCATTTGCTGGTAGATATTGAGACTGGGGGAGCTGCTACTGCAGCCCCATTGGCTGGTAGATATTGAGACTGGGGAAGCTGCTACTGCAGCCCCATTGGCCGGTAGATATTGAGACTGGAGGAGTTGCTACTGCAGCCCCATTGGGTGGTAGATATTGAGACTGGAGGTGCTGCTACTGCAGCCCCATTGGCTGGTAGATATTGAGACTGGGGGAGCTGCTACTGCAGCCCCATTGGCTGGTAGATATTGAGACTGGGGAAGCTGCTACTGCAGCCCCATTGGCCGGTAGATATTGAGACTGGGGGAGCTGCTACTGCAGCCCCATTGGCTGGTAGATATTGAGACTGGGGAGTTGCTACTGCAGCCCCATTGGCTGGTAGATATTGAGACTGGGGGAGCTGCTACTGCTGCCCCATTGGCTGGTAGATATTGAGACTGGGGGAGCTGCTACTGCAGCCCCATTGGCCAGTAGATATTGAGACTGGGGAGTTGCTACTGCAGCCCCATTGGCTGGTGGATATTGAGACTGGGGGAGCTGCTACTGCAGCCCCATTGGCTGGTGGATATTGAGACTGGGGTTGCTGCTACTGCAGCCCCATTGGCTGGTGGATATTGAGACTGGGGAGCTGCTACTGCAGCCCCATTGGCTGGTAGATATTGAGACTGGGGGAGCTGCTACTGCAGCCCCATTGGTCAGTAGATATTGAGTCTGGGGGAGCTGCTACTGCAGCCCCATTGGTCAGTAGATATTGAGTCTGGGGGAGCTGCTACTGCAGCCCCATTGGCCGGTAGATATTGAGACTGGGGGAGCTGCTACTGCAGCCCCATTGGCTGGTGGATATTGAGACTGGGGTTGCTGCTACTGCAGCCCCATTGGCTGGTGGATATTGAGACTGGGGAGCTGCTACTGCAGCCCCATTGGCTGGTAGATATTGAGACTGGGGGAGTTGCTACTGCAGCCCCATTGGCCAGTAGATATTGAGACTGGGGGAGTTGCTACTGCAGCCCCATTGGTCAGTAGATATTGAGTCTGGGGGAGCTGCTACTGCAGCCCCATTGGTCAGTAGATATTGAGTCTGGGGGAGCTGCTACTGCAGCCCCATTGGCCGGTAGATATTGAGACTGGGGGAGCTGCTACTGCAGCCCCATTGGCTGGTAGATATTGAGACTGGGGGAGCTGCTACTGCAGCCCCATTGGCAGGTAGATATTGAGACTGGGGAGTTGCTACTGCAGCCTCATTGGCCGGTAGATATTGAGACTGGGGGAGTTGCTACTGCAGCCCCATTGGTCAGTAGATATTGAGTCTGGGGGAGCTGCTACTGCAGCCCCATTGGTCAGTAGATATTGAGTCTGGGGGAGCTGCTACTGCAGCCCCATTGGTCAGTAGATATTGAGACTGGGGGAGTTGCTACTGCAGCCCCATTGGTCAGTAGATATTGAGTCTGGGGGAGCTGCTACTGCAGCCCCATTGGCTGGTAGATATTGAGACTGGGGGAGTTGCTACTGCAGCCCCATTGGCCGGTAGATATTGAGTCTGGAGGTGCTGCTACTGCAGCCCCATTGGCTGGTAGATATTGAGACTGGGGGAGCTGCTACTGCAGCCCCATTGGTCAGTAGATATTGAGTCTGGAGGTGCTGCTACTGCAGCCCCATTGGCTGGTAGATATTGAGACTGGGGGAGTTGCTACTGCAGCCCCATTGGTCAGTAGATATTGAGTCTGGGGGAGCTGCTACTGCAGCCCCATTGGCTGGTAGATATTGAGTCTGGGGGAGCTGCTACTGCAGCCCCATTGGCTGGTAGATATTGAGACTCGGTGAGCTGCTACTGCAGCCCCATTGGCTGGTAGATATTGAGACTGGAGGTGCTGCTACTGCAGCCCCATTGGCTGGTAGATATTGAGACTCGGTGAGCTGCTACTGCATCCCCATTGGCTGGTAGATATTGAGACTGGAGGTGCTGCTACTGCAGCCCCATTGGCCGGTAGATATTGAGACTCGGTGAGCTGCTACTGCAGCCCCATTGGCTGGTAGATATTGAGACTGGGGGAGCTGCTACTGCAGCCCCATTGGCCGGTAGATATTGAGACTGGGGGAGCTGCTACTGCAGCCCCATTGGCTGGTAGATATTGAGACTGGGGAGCTGCTACTGCAGCCCCATTGGTCAGTAGATATTGAGACTGGGGGATCTGCTACTGCAGCCCCATTGGCTGGTAGATATTGAGACTGGGGGAGCTGCTACTGCAGCCCCATTGGCTGGTAGATACTGAGACTGGGGGAGCTGCTACTGCAGCCCCATTGGCTGGTAGATATTGAGACTGGGGGAGCTGCTACTGCAGCCCCATTGGCTGATAGATATTGAGACTGGGGGAGCTGCTACTGCAGCCCCATTGGCTGATAGATATTGAGACTGGGGGAGCTGCTACTGCAGCCCCATTGGCCGGTAGATATTGAGACTGGGGGAGCTGCTACTGCAGCCCCATTGGCTAGTAGATTTGACTTCCAAAAAGCAAAAAGATGAGAATTGGAGAGGAATAAAAAAATATCAGCCACAGCAAAATATCTAGGCATTAAAACGTGCCATACTGTTGTTGAAATGCGTACAGTAAATGGTGTGCGTCACAAATTACACCCTATTCCCTACATATTCCCATATAGTGTAGGGCTCTATGGGCCCTAAGTAGTGCACTATGTAGAGAATAGGGGGCCATTTGTCTACTCTAGACAATGCAGCCGCTGAATCGGTTTTAAAACACAAATCTTTTAGTTGTTGGCAGAGCTCTTCTCATTCAATTTACGGAATCACTTCTTAAAATGGGTTATCAGATTGACTGTGGTTCTGACTTTAACCTTAAATATCACACACACACACACACACACACACACACACACACACACACAGACGCACGCACGCACACACACGCACAGATGCACACACAGACACACACACAGACACACAGACGCACACACACACACACACACACACACACACACACACACACACACACACACACACACACACACACACACACACACACACACACACACACACACACACACACACACACACACACACACACACACACACACACACACACACAGACGCACACACACAGACGCACACACAGACACACACACACACACACACAGACGCACACACACACACACACACACACACACACACAGACGCATCCCCCCCCCCATTCACCACGGTATAGCAGTGTAGGTCTGCATCCCATTTCCCTACTTAGTACAGTACCCTGGTCAAGAGTAGTGCATAATACAGGAAACAACTCCTCTCACACCGTTCACAGTGTTACAGTAGGTCTCCAGGTAGGACAAGACATATCTTAATAACATCTTCATCAAATTTCATATCAGTTTGATTTCTTCATTTTCAAATTTAAGGTTTAATAACGATCAATCAATCAATCAGTCACTCAATCAATCAAACAGTCAGTCAGTAATTTAGTATGTCGACCTGTCTCTCTGTCTGTCTGTCTGTCTGTCTGTCTGTCTGTCTGTCTGTCTGTCTGTCTGTCTATCTGTCTGTCTGTCTGTCTGTCTGTCTGTCTGTCTGTCTGTCTGTCTGTCTGTCTGTCTGTCTCTGTCTCTGTCTCTGTCTCTGTCTCTGTCTCTGTCTCTGTCTCTGTCTCTCTCTCTGTCTATATCTCTGTCTCTATCTCTCTCTGTCTCTATCTCTCTCTCTGTCTCTATCTCTCTCTGTCTCTATCTCTCTCTGTCTCTATCTCTCTCTCTGTCTCTCTCTCTCTCTCTGTCTCTCTCTCTGTCTCTATCTCTCTCTCTATCTCTCTCTCTGTCTATCTCTCTGTCTCTATCTCTCTCTCTCTCTATCTGTCTCTATCTCTCTCTCTGTCTCTATCTCTCTCTCTGTCTATCTCTCTGTCTCTATCTCTCTCTCTCTCTATCTGTCTGTCTCTATCTCTCTCTCTCTCTATCTGTCTATCTCTCTCTCTGTGTAGTCTCTCTCTGTAGTCTCTGTCTCTGTCTCTCTGTACTCTCTCTCTCTCTCGCTCTAATCTATGGATTTCACATGACTGACAATACAGATATGCATCTGTTGGTCACAGATGCCTTAAAAAAAAGGGGCCTCAGGATCTCGTCACGGTATTTTTGCGGATTCAAATTGCCATGGATAAAATGCAATTGTGATCGTTGTCCGTAGGTTTATGTCTGCACATACCACAACCCCACCACCACCACCACCACCATGGGGCACTCTGTTCACAACGTTGACATCAGCAAACCGCTCGCTCACACAACCCCATACACATGGTCTGCCGTTGTGAGGCGGGTTGGATGTACTGCCAAATTCTCTAAAACAACATTGGAGGTGGCTTGTTTCAGAGAAATTAACATTAAATTCTCTGTCATCAGCTCTGGTGGACGTTCCTACAGTCAGCATGGCAATTGCACGCTCCCTCAAAACTTGAGACCTCTGTGACATTGTGTTGTGTGACAAAACTGCACATTTTTATGTGGGCTCTTATTGTCCCCAGGACAAGGTGTACCTGTGTAATGATCGTGCTGTTTAATCAGCTTCTTGAGATACCACACCTGTCAGGTGGATGGATTATCTTGGCAAAAGAGAAATGTTCACTAACAGGGATGTAAACAAATTTGTGGACAAAATTGGAAAGAAATAAGCTTTTTGTGAGTATGGAACAGCTCATGGAACATGGGACCAACACTTAACATGTTGTGTTTTATATTTTTGTTCAAAAATTAACTTTTAATAGCTGTGAAACATCACGTGATGTTGAGTCATCAGTCACTGAGAAGTATGATGTCACTGGAAACTTATGTCTGACGACAGGTCTGGTAATATGGGTTAGGGGCTAGGCAGGGGTGAGCTAACATTGAGGACTGGCCAAAGGGCAGTTCGGGTTAATGCCAGATGGGCTGGTCCATCTTTAACCCAGTGTGTTTAACCTGTCTAGGACTGGGATTCCACTAGCGGAACGGGAACCCCTCGCCAACAGCCAATGAAATTGCAGGGCGCCAAATTCAATCAACAGAAATCTCATGATTACATTTTCTCAAACATACAAGTATTAGACACCATTTTAAAGATTAAATTCTCGTTAATCCAACCACAGTGTCCGATTTCAAAAAAAGCTTTTCGGCGAAAGCAGAACATATCATTATGTTAGGTCAGCAACTAGTCACAGAAAGCATACAGCCATTTTCCAACCAAAGACAGGAGTCACAAAAAGCAGAAATATTGATAAAATGAATCACTAACCTTTGATATTCTTCATCAGATGACACTCCCGGGACAACATGTTACACAATACATGTATGTTTTGTTCGATCAAGTTCATATTTATATCTAAAAACCTCAGTTTACATTTGGCTTTGCCTCCAAAACATCCCGTGAATTTGAACAGCGCCACATCAATTTACAGAAATACTCATAATAAACTTTGATAAAAGATACAAGTGTTATCCACAGATTTAAAGATATACTTCTCCTAAATGCAACCGCTGTGTCAGATTTCAAAACAACTTTATGGAAAAAGCAAACCATGCAATGATCTGAGTACGGCGCTCAGAGACCAACACAAGCCAAGAAGATATCCGCCATGTTGGAGTCAACATAAGTCAGAAATAGCATTATAAATATTCACTTACCTTTGATGATCTTCATCAGAATGCACTCCCAGGAATCGCAGTTCCACAATAAATGTTTGATTTGTCCATAAAGTCCATTTATGTCCAAATACCTCCTTTTTGTTCGCACGTTCAGTACACAATCTAAACTCATGACGCGCTGGCAAGTCCAGGCAAAAGTTCAGACGAAAAGTCAAATTACAGTCCGTAGAAACATGTCAAACGAAGTATAGAATCAATCTTTAGGATGTCTTTAACATAAATCTTCAATAATGTTCCAACCGGAGAATTCCTTTGTCTTCAGAAATGCGATGGAACAGAGCTCACTCTCACGTGAACGCGCATGGTCAGCGCATGTTCAGCTCATGGCAGACTTTACTCCATCCCCTCTCATTCTGCCCCACCTCACAGTAGAAGCATCAAACAAGGTTCTAAAGACTGTTGACATCTAGTGGAAGCCTTAGGAAGTGCAAAATGACCCCATAGATACTGTATTCGATAGGCCAAGAGTTGAAAACCTACAAACCTCAGATTTCCCACTTCCTGGTTGGATTTTTCTCCGGTTTTTGCCTGCCATATGAGTTCTGTTATACTCACAGACATCATCCAAACAGTTTTAGAAACTTAAGAGTGTTTTCTATCCAAATCCACTAACAATATGCATTTATTAGCAACTGGGACTGAGTAGCAGGCAGTTTACTCTGGGCACGCTTTTCATCCAAACGTGAAAATGCTGCCCCCTATCCATAACAAATTAACCCAGTGGGATTATCTCACGTGGGGGTTATTTGGTTTATAACAGGGACCTTGAGGACAACAACCGGAGAGTGTATTTCTGGTCCCCGTCAGTCCCTGTTGTAAATGAATACAGCTATGTGCCGTTGTCTCCTTCTCCGAGCTGCTTCAGGAGCACGTAGTAAACAGCTATGTGGCCTTGTCTCCTTCTCCGAGCTGCTTCAGGAGCACGTAGTAAACAGCAAGATTAAATTAACCAATCACAGGAACAGAGAAAAACAAACAAAAGCAAATGATTCTGATTTCATAAAAGTGCACTGTCATTGCAGGTGTTTGGTATTTATAGAGGGAAATACAATAAAGAATATTTTACATAAACATTTAATTATTACAGTATATTCCTCTATATTGCCACAGCTAAAGTCTTAAAAGTTAATGAGCAATATTCTCAAGTATCTAGTTAACCAAATCAATTACCCAGTCAGTCTGTCATTTAGTCTGTCTGCATGTTGCCTCTGAGCAGAGTATTGTAGTCTGTTTCTCTGTAGTCTGTCTCTCTGTAGTCTGTCTCTCTGTCTCTCTGTAGTCTGTCTCTCTGTAGTCTGTCTCTCTGCAGTCTGTCTCTCTGCAGTCTGTCTCTCTGCAGTCTGTCTCTCTGCAGTCTGTCTCTCTGCAGTCTGTTTCTCTGTCTATGTAGTCTGTCTCTCTGTCTCTCTGTAGTCTGTCTCTCTGTAGTCTGTCTTTCTGTAGTCTTTCTCTCCGTAGTCTGTCTCTGTCTCTCTGCAGTCTGTCTCTCTATAGTCTGTCTGTCTATAGTCTGTCTCTATGCAGTCTGTCTCTCTGCAGTCTGTCTCTCTGTAGACTGTCTCTCTGCCATCTGTCTCTCTGCCGTCTGTCTCTCTGCCGTCTGTCTCTCTGCCGTCTGTCTCTCTGCCGTCTGTCTCTCTGCAGTCTATCTCTCTGCAGTCTGTCTCTCTGCGGTCTGTCTCTCTGCAGTCTGTCTCTCTGTAGTCTGTCCCTCTGCAGTCTGTCCCTCTGCAGTCTGTCCCTCTGCAGTCTGTCCCTCTGCAGTCTGTCCCTCTGCAGTCTGTCCCTCTGCAGTCTGTCCCTCTGCAGTCTGTCCCTCTGCAGTCTGTCCCTCTGCAGTCTGTCTCTCTGCCGTCTGTCTCTCTGCCGTCTGTCTCTCTGCCGTCTGTCCCTCTGTAGTCTGTCCCTCTGTAGTCTGTCCCTCTGTAGTCTGTCCCTCTCGAGTCTGTCTCTCTGTAGTCTGTCCCTCTGTAGTCTGTCTCTCTGTAGTCTGTCTCTCTGTAGTCACTCACTCTTTTCTACAATGACTTAGTGGAGCTGGTTGATGCTGGAGAGGGATTTTACTGGTTAGATGTATGCTAGATGTGTTTTCTACTTAGCAGTTCCAATTCTCCAGCCCGAGTTCTCTGTGCTTGTCTGACATGCTCTCAAAGTGACGCAAATAGACGTATTAGGTCCACATCTAGATATAGACTGATTAGGTCCACATCTAGATATAGACAGATTAGGTACACATCTAGATATAGACTGATTAGGTCCACATCTAGATATAGACTGATTAGGTCCACATCTAGATATAGACTGATTAGGTACACATCTAGATATAGATTTATTATGTACACATCTAGGTATAGACTGATTAGGTCCACATCTAGATATAGACTGATTAGGTCCACATCTAGATATAGACTGATTAGATACACATCTAGATATAGACTGATTAGGTCCACATCTAGATATAGACTGATTAGGTCCACATCTAGATATAGACTGATTAGGTCCACATCTAGATATAGACTGATTAGGTCCACATCTAGATATAGACTGATTAGGTCCACATCTAGATATAGACTGATTAGATACACATCTAGATATAGACTGATTAGGTCCACATCTAGATATAGACGTATTAGGTCCACATCTAGATATAGACTGAGTAGGTCCACATCTAGATATAGACAGATTAGGTACACATCTATATATAGACTGATTAGGTACACATCTAGATATAGATTTATTATGTACACATCTAGATATAGACTGATTAGGTCCACATCTAGATATAGACTGATTAGGTCCACATCTAGATATAGACTGATTAGATACACATCTAGATATAGACTGATTAGGTCCACATCTAGATATAGACTGATTAGATACACATCTAGATATAGACTGATTAGGTGCACATCTAGTATCAAGTCGGAGCCCCCCTGCCTGAGTTCTTCGGGGCATGTATTCTACAAGGTGTGTCATTCAAACGTTGCTCAGTTGGTACCGACATAACGTGTGCCAGGAAAACATTCCCCATACCATTACACCACCGCCAGCAGCCTGTACGGTTGATACCAGGCAGGATGGGGCCATGGACTCATGCTACTTACGCCAAATCCTGACTCTGCCATCAGCACGATACAACAGGAACCGGGATTTGTTTTCAGACCAGGCTATGTTCTCCTCACTCCTCGGCATGGCCCCACCGGAGACACCACCAGGCTATGTTCTCCTCACTCCTCGGCGTGGCCCCACCGGAGACACCACCAGGCTATGTTCTCCTCACTCCTCGGCGTGGCCCCACCAGAGACACCACCAGACTATGTTCTCCTCACTCCTCGGCGTGGCCCCACCGGAGACACCACCAGACTATGTTCTCCTCACTCCTCGGCGTGGCCCCACCGGAGACACCACCAGGCTATGTTCTCCTCACTCCTCGGCGTGGCCCCACCGGAGACACCACCAGGCTATGTTCTCCTCACTCCTCGGCGTGGCCCCACCGGAGACACCACCAGACTATGTTCTCCTCACTCCTCGGCGTGGCCCCACCGGAGACACCACCAGGCTATGTTCTCCTCACTCCTCGGCGTGGCCCCACCGGAGACACCACCAGGCTATGTTCTCCTCACTCCTCGGCGTGGCCCCACCGGAGACACCACCAGGCTATGTTCTCCTCACTCCTCGGCGTGGCCCCACCGGAGACACCACCAGGCTATGTTCTCCTCACTCCTCGGCGTGGCCCCACCGGAGACACCACCAGGCTATGTTCTCCTCACTCCTCGGCGTGGCCCCACCGGAGACACCACTGATAGAAGTGGAACCCGGTCGTCTGGTCGTGACGAGG
Organism: Salvelinus alpinus; assembly: GCF_045679555.1. NCBI lineage: Eukaryota > Metazoa > Chordata > Actinopteri > Salmoniformes > Salmonidae > Salvelinus > Salvelinus alpinus. Next base: position 90,393,535 of record NC_092089.1, read on the forward strand.
ACCGACGCGCTCCGATACGTCGTTCTGCACACCACCTGTTGTACTGCTCCGTTTGTGGCCCGTCTGTTAGCGTGAACGATTCTTTCTCTTTCGTCCTCTTTTATCAACGAGCTGTTTTCCTTCAGTGGACTGCTGCTGACTGGATGGTTTATTGTTGGTTGCAACATTCTCGATAAACCCAGGAAGATGGGCTTTTTCTGATATACCGGCACCGACGATTCAGAGTTTTATGATCAGGGTTAAATCCGGGGTTAATATGGTCCAATGAGAGATGGCAATGGTTTGGCCCTCCGACCCTCTCCTGGGTTGAATCAAATCAAATCAATCACATTTATTTATATAGCCCTTCTTACATCAGCTGATATCTCAAAGTGCTGTACAGAAACCCAGCCTAAAACCCCAAACAGCAAGCAATGCAGGTGTAGAAGCACGGTGGCTAGGAAAAACTCCCTAGAAAGGCCAAAACCTAGGAAGAAACCTAGAGAGGAACCAGGCTATGAGGGGTGGCCAGTCCTCTTCTGGCTGTGTCGGGTGGAGATTATAACAGAACATGGCCAAGATGTTCAAATGTTCATAGATGACCAGCAGGGTCAAATAATAATAATCACAGTAGTTGTCGAGGGTGCAGCAAGTCAGCACCTCAGGAGTAAATGTCAGTTGGCTTTTCATAGCCGATCATTAAGAGTATCTCTACCGCTCCTGCAGTCTCTAGAGAGTTGAAAACAGCAGGTCTGGGACAGGTAGCACGTCCGGTGAACAGGTCAGGCTTCCATAGCCGCAGGCAGAACAGTTGAAACTGGAGCAGCAGCAAGGCCAGGTGGACTGGGGACAGCAAGGAGTCATCATGCCAGGTAGTCCTGAGGCATGGTCCGAGGGCTCAGGTCCTCCGAGAGAGAGAAAGAAAGAGAGAAAGAGATAATTAGAGAGCGCATACTTAAATTCACACAGGAGACCGGATAAGACAGGAAAAGTACTCCAGATATAACAAACTGACCCTAGCCCCTCGAGACATAAACTAATGCAGCATAAATACTGGAGGCTGAGACAGGAGGGGTCAGGAGACACTGTGGCCCCATCCGATGATACCCCCGGACAGGGCCAAACAGGAAGGATATAACCCCACCCACTTTGCCAAAGCACAGCCCCCACACCACTAGAGGGATATCTTCAACCACCAACTTACCATCCTGAGACAAGGCCGAGTATAGCCCACAAAGATCTCCGCCACGGCACAACCCAAGGGGGGGCGCCAACTCAGACAGGAAGATCACGTCAGTGACTCAACCCACTCAAGTGACGCACCCCTCCTAGGGACGGCATGAAAGAGCACCAGTAAGCCAGTGACTCAGCCCCTGTAATTGGGTTAGAGGCAGAGAATCCCAGTGGAGAGAATAACACCCAGATGTGATGGACTGTCCTGTTTGGCCCTCAGACCCCTCTCCTGGTTTGAATAACACCCAGATGTGATGGACTGTCCTGTTTGGCCCACCAACCCTCTCCTGGGTTGAATAACACCCAGATGTGATGGACTGTCCTGTTTGGCCCTCCGACCCTCTCCTGGGTTGAATAACACCCAGATGTGATGGACTGTCCTGTTTGGCCCACCAACCCTCTCCTGGGTTGAATAACACCCAGATGTGATGGACTGTCCTGTTTGGCCCACCCACCCCTCTCCTGGGTTGAATAACACCCAGATGTGATGGACTGTCCTGTTTGGCCCACCACCCCTCTCCTGGGTTGAATAACACCCAGATGTGATGGACTGTCCTGTTTGGCCCACCCACCCCTCTCCTGGGTTGAATAACACCCAGATGTGATGGACTGTCCTGTTTGGCCCTCCGACCCTCTCCTGGGTTGAATAACACCCAGATGTGATGGACTGTCCTGTTTGGCCCTCCGACCCTCTCCTGGGTTAAAAGTGTACCTCCTAAATATTCCCTTTATAGTGCACTAAATTTGACCGTGGCCCATAAGTATATCTCTGGTCAAAAGTAGTGTACTATGTAAGGAATAGGTTGCTTTATGGGACACTTACACCCTGATTCAATGGACACGTATTTCTGTCCCAAATACCTCCTACTGTTTTGATAGACTCATGCGGAAGGAGAAAAGAAAACACCATTCAAAAACAAATAAACCTCCAGCGGGCCAATAGACACAACAGATTTCCATTAAATAGCCAAGTGTTTTTTTATATCTTAAAAAGGAAACATTGAAAGGATCTCTCTCTAACATATCAGACTGATGCTAAAGCATTTCTACACTACTGTATACACAGGGAAGGCTTGGGGTCTACAGCGCAGCATGTTCAAAACAAATAGAAGCATCTGTGTAGTGGACACGAAACAGTTCTCTACGCGGGGGGGGGGGGGTTCTCGTTTCATCACTGTGACATGAAAGAGAAATGTTTTACATGCCAAACGTCACTGGAGAGAACCAGGGAGGCAGAAAGATAGAGGAGGGGAGGGGGGGGGGGGGGTAGAGCGAGAGGGAGAGATGAGGCGATCAGGGTAGATGACCAAATAGAGAGAGAGAGAGAGTGAGGCAGAGAGAGGAGAGAGAGATGAGAGAGAGAGAGAGAGAGAGAGAGAGAGAGAGATGAAGAGATCAGGGTAGAGGACCAAATAGAGAGAGAGGAGAGAGAGAGGAGAGAGAGATGAAGAGATCAGGGTATGCACTTGGGAAGAGAAGTCTTATTTTGGTACTCTCCTCCGGCACACGATAGTTGAACACTCATCAGTGAATACCTCTCCTCTCTTTTCCTCTCCTCTCCTCTCCTTCTCTCCTCTTCTCCTTAAAATGGAACAACATCAGTAGGCATTAAGCAGAGAACGGGAACCCCCAACCTCTCCTTTCCTCTCCTCTCCTTCTTTCCTCTCCTCTACTCTCCTTCTTTTCTCTCCTCTCCTCTCCTTTCCTCTCCCCATATGCTTCCTTGATCTTGATCACTTTCTCAGTCCACACACACTCTATGATCAGTGTTTATGTGGCACAGAGTCCTCACGGTTAGGAGATGAGACTTGTGTTAGTTGAACCCTGCCATGCATATAGTGTTCTACCCTACACACCAACATAAAGGACTGCCATAAGTTCTACAGTAGATATCAGTGTTTTTTTGTTTTTTGTCCTAACCCCTAGATACTAGGGTTGTAAAGGTACACGGTATTTTATAAACCGTTGGGTTATGGGGACCTGGGTCCGGTATGTGTGAAGCCCAAAGAATAAATAAAACATATACATGTAGAGAAAGAGAAACGTAAACACTAGGCCTATAGGCTATGCAATAAAATGCAAATTAATTAATAAAAAATCATACAATGTGATTTTCTGGATTTTTGTTTTAGATTCCTTCTCTCACAGTTGAAGTGTACCTATGATAAAAATTACAGACCTCTACATGCTTTGTAAGTAGGAAAACCTGCAAAATTGTCAGTGTATCAAATACTTGTTCTCCCCACTGTATATGTAGAGAAAGAGAAACGTAAACACTAGGCCTATAGGCTATGCATACGCTGGGTTGTATGCCTCCTCTGTAAATCTGAGCTGAGAAAATATTTCAGGCTATTCAGTTAAAATAATCAAAAAAAATCTCACCTTAACTGGCAAATGTCAAACCATCCTTTCGTCAGGTCGATAAACCAGGAAGATTTTGGTATTTGCTGTTTTTCTGTTGTTGTATTTTGTTAGGATCCCCATTACCTGTTGCAAAAGCAGCGTCTACTCTTCCTGGGGTCACACGAAACACGAAACATGACATAATACATCATTAAAAGACAAGAACAGCTCAAGGACAGAACGACAAACATTTTATTTTTTAACACAAAAAGCACACATAGACTACATATCAATACACAACAGTAGTAGGCCTGATCACCGACAACAACGAGACAGCCTATAGGGAGGAGGTCAGAGACCTGGCCGTGTGGTGCCAGGACAGCAACCTCTCCCTCAACGTGATCAAGACAAAGGAGATGATTGTGGACTACAGGAAAAAGAGGACCGAGCACACCCCCATTCTCATCGAAAGGGACTGCAGTGGATCAGGTTGAGAGCTTCAAGTTCCTTGGTGTCCACATCACCAACAAACTAACACGGTCCAAGCACACCATGACAGTCGTGAAGCGGGCACGACAAAACCTATTCCCCCTCAGCAGACTGAAATGATTTGGCATGGGTCCCCAGATCCTCAAAAGGTTCTATAGCTGCACCATCGAGAGCATCCTGACCGGTTGCATCACCGCCTGGTATGGCAACTGCTCGGCATCTGACCATAATGCGCTACAGAGGGTAATGCGTACGGCCCAGTACATCACTGGGGCCAAGCGTCCTGCCATCCAGGACCTATATAATAGGCGGTGTCAGAGGAAAGCCCTAAAAATGGTCAAAGACTCCAGTCACCCAAGTCATAGACTGTTCTCTCTGCTACCTCACGGCAAGCGGTACCGGAGCGCCTTTTGGTCTAGGACCAAAAGGCTCCTTAACAGCTTATACCCCCAAGCCATAAGACTGCTGAACAACTAAACTAATCACTGTTTACATTGACCCCGCCCCTCTTCACCCTCCTATATATACCACAGAATACTACACTATTCACCCTCCTATATATACCACAGAATACTACACTATTCACCCTCCTATATATACCACAGAATACTACACTATTCACCATCCTTTATATACCACAGAATACTACACTATACACCCTCCTATATATACCACAGAATACTACACTATTCACCATCCTATATATACCACAGAATACTACACTATACACCCTCCTATATATACCACAGAATACTACACTATTCACCCTCCTATATATACCACAGAATACTACACTATTCACCCTCCTATATATACCACAGAATACTACACTATTCACCCTCCTATATATACCACATAATACTACACTATTCACCCTCCTATATATACCACAGAATACTACACTATTCACCCTCCTATATATACCACAGAATACTACACTATTCACCCTCCTATATATACCACAGAATACTACACTATTCACCCTCCTATATATACCACAGAATACTACACTATTCACCCTCCTATATATACCACAGAATACTACACTATTCACCTTCCTATATATACCACAGAATACTACACTATTCACCCTCCTATATATACCACAGAATACTACACTATTCACCCTCCTATATATACCACAGAATACTACACTATTCACCCTCCTATAAATACCACAGAATACTACACTCTCTATCCTCCTATATATACCACAGAATACTACACTATTCACCCTCCTATATATACCACAGAATACTAGACTATTCACCCTCCTATATATACCACAGAATACTACACTATTCACCCTCCTATATATACCACAGAAAACTACACTATCTACGTAGTAATATGATGGCAATTCTTATTGCAGAGAAAGTGCCCACTGAGTTCAACGCTCTTTTTGGACTCTTTCTCTCTCTCTCTCTCTCTCTCTCTGACTCTCACCATCTCTCTCTCTCTCTCTCTCTTTCTCTAGATGGAATTTGTATTTGTGGTCCTGGCAGCTGGACCTTTTTTGGAACACCATTATTTTTGTCTTACTGAGATTTACTGTCAGGGCCCCAGGTCCGACAGAGTGTTCTAATGCCCTCGCCAATTCGTTGATATATATGTGGAAAGAAATGTGTGTGTTTACTGGACAATTTTAACAGCACACTTGTTGTTTGTATACATGGATTTTATAATGGCGTATGTATTCCCCCCAACACCACTTTTCCATCAATTTGTACAGCAGAACTTCTTGCAAATTTGAGTCAACATCAATTTTGAAATCAGCAAAGCATGATAAGACTTTTCCTTTGTTTTGGTTTGTTTGTTTGTCAATTAGGGTGAATACGCAATGTTCCCTCTAAACTGAGCAGTGTGCTGGCGTGCAACACAGAGCACAGAAGAAATATCAGGCCATAGAGAGAAGCATGAGATTGAAATACATTTAACTTTCTAGAGTGAACAAATCAACGCAATATTAGCCACTTTTAATCCAACATATCGAAACAAAACAAAACAAAACTATGCAAGAGTTTTTTGTTGTAGGCACAACGCATCGGAGTAGGATTCTATTGCATGACTCAACCGTCCATACTCTACACAGACTATGTGCGGCATAACCAATCAGTGCTGCAGTAGGCCTATATGCAAATATACCATTGTCATATATGGATCTGTGCCATTCACTTAGAACTGGACTGTGTTTACAGGATGAGCGGTCGTCAGTAGATGAGTTTGTTTTGAGATCAAAGAAAGAGCTGCATGTAGCCACATGGGCACATTTTGTTCATATCCTTTGCTAGTTAGTGAGTTATTAGCCCCGTTATAGATAATTTGTAGTCAGCAGTGGAGGAGTGGTTGCTTCCAAAAAGAACACAAAACATGTACATTTCTAGACATCTTTGAAAAGCGAGTCAGGGAATGAGCTTTTTTTGTCTTAAAGGGGCAGTGTTGTATTTTGAGACAGGCTTGAAGAAGGGAGGGAGGCTTTCAAACAAATAAGAATTTGTTAATAAGAATTTGTTCTTAACTGACTTGCCTAGTTAAATGTAAAATATTTTAAAAACTAAATTAAGCTTTTTTTTTGGTTTCTACATGATTCTATATGTATTATTTCATAGTTTTGATGTCTTCACTATTATTCTACACTGTAGAAAATAGTAAAAAATAAAGACAAACTCTTGAATATATCCCAATAAATATCCCAATGCCCCAGTGCAGTGAATAGGGACATTGCCCTGTGTAGGGTGGCGTCTTTCAGATGGGATGTTAAATTGTCTGTGGTCACTAAAGATCTCATGGCACTTATCGTAAGAGTAAGGGGGACCTGGCTACATTTCCCAATCTGTCCCTCATACCACCATGGACACCTAATCATCCCCAGCTTCCAATTGGTTCATTCATCCCCCCTCCTCTCCCCTGTAACTATTCCCCAGGTTGTTGCCGTAAATGAGAATGTGTTCATTGTCAACTGACCTGGTAAAATAAGGGTTACATAAAATAGCAGCAGGTAACAGTAGTAGGTTACCAGCAGCAGGTTACAGGAGATAACAGTAGGGTAACAGTGGTAGGTTAGCAGCAGGTTACAGGAGATAACAGAGTAACAGTAGTAGGTTAGCAGCAGCATGTTACAGGAGATAACAGAGTAACAGTAGCAGGTTAGCAGCAGCATGTTACAGGAGATAACAGAGTAACAGTAGCAGGTTAGCAGCAGCAGGTTACAGGAGATAACAACAGAGTAAAAGTAGTAGGTTAGCAGCAGCAGGTTACAGGAGATAACAGAGTAACAGTAGTAGGTTAGCAGCAGGTTACAGGAGATAACAGCAGAGTAACAGTAGTAGGTTAGCAGCAGGTTACAGGAGATAACAACAGAGTAACAGTAGTAGGTTAGCAGCAGGTTACAGGAGATAACAGAGTAACAGTAGTAGGTTAGCAGCAGGTTACAGGAGATAACAACAGAGTAACAGTAGCAGGTTAGCAGCATGTTACAGGAGATAACAGAGTAACAGTAGTAGGTTAGCAGCAGCAGGTTACAGGAGATAACAGCAGAGTAACAGTAGTAGGTTAGCAGAAGGTTACAGGAGATAACAACAGAGTAACAGTAGTAGGTTAGCAGTAGCAGGTTACAGGAGATAACAGCAGACTAACAGTGGTAGGTTAGCAGCAGGTTACTGGAGATAACCAAGTAACAGTAGTAGGTTAGCAGAAGGTTACAGGAGATAACAACAGAGTAACAGTGGTAGGTTAGCAGCAGGTTACAGGAGATACCAACAGAGTAACAGTGGTAGGTTAGCAGCAGGTTACAGGAGATACCAACAGAGTAACAGTGGTAGGTTAGCAGCAGGTTACTGGAGATAACAGAGTAACAGTAGTAGGTTAGCAGAAGGTTACAGGAGATAACAACAGAGTAACAGTAGTAGGTTAGCAGCAGGTTACAGGAGATACCAACAGAGTAACAGTGGTAGGTTAGCAGCAGGTTACTGGAGATAACAGCAGAGTAACAGCAGTAGGTTAGCAGCAGCAGGTTACAGGAGATAACAGAGTAACAGTAGTAGGTTAGCAACAGGTTACAGGAGATAACAACAGAGTAACAGCAGTAGGTTAGCAGCAGGTTACAGGAGATAACATAGTAACAGCAGTAGGTTAGCAGCAGGTTACAGGAGATAACAACAGAGTAACAGTGGTAGGTTAGCAACAGGTTACAGGAGATAACAACAGAGTAACAGCAGTAGGTTAGCAGCAGGTTACAGGAGATAACATAGCAACAGCAGTAGGTTAGCAGCAGGTTACAGGAGATAACAACAGAGTAACAGTGGTAGGTTAGCAGCAGGTTACAGGAGATAACATAGTAACAGCAGTAGGTTAGCAGCAGGTTACAGGAGATAACAGCAGAGTAACAGCAGTAGGTTAGCAGCAGCAGGTTACATGAGATAACATAGTAACAGCAGTAGGTTAGCAGCAGGTTACAGGAGATAACAACAGAGTAACAGTGGTAGGTTAGCAACAGGTTACAGGAGATAACAAAAGAGTAACAGCAGTAGGTTAGCAGCAGGTTACAGGAGATAACATAGTAACAGCAGTAGGTTAGCAGCAGGTTACTGGAGATAACAACAGAGTAACAGTGGTAGGTTAGCAGCAGGTTACAGGAGATAACATAGTAACAGCAGTAGGTTAGCAGCAGGTTACAGGAGATAACAGCAGAGTAACAGTAGTAGGTTAGCAGCAGGTTACAGGAGATAACAACAGAGTAAAAGCAGTAGGTTAGCAGCATGTTACAGGAGATAACAGCAGTACTCCAAGTTACTGTAACAGCCAGACAGGGACAGAGGACAAGGACATGGTTAATAAGACTGAATGTATAATTTAGCTTCTCCATACCCCTGAATTAAACAATAGGAAATTAATACAGTATTTGCTATTCTTTTTCATCCTTCTCTTCGGTGTAATGGAGGGGGCAGACCCAAAACAACAAATCAATGACCAAATAATTGATGGTGTCTACATTAAAGCCGAATAAAAGCAAATCAGTAAATATGTAAATATTCACTTTACAGTCACAGCTTGTTTAAAAATCATTACAGCCACCAACCCCTACAACCCCTACAACCCCCAACAACCCCCTACAACCACCTACAACCCCCTACAACCCCTACAACCCCCAACAACCCCCTACAACCACCTACAACCCGCTACAACCCCCTACAACACCTACAACCCCTACAACCACCTACAACCCCCTACAACCCCTACAACCCCCTACAACCCCCTACAACCCCTACAACCCCTAAAACCCCCAACAACCCCTACAACCCCCTACAACCCCTACAACCCTTACAACCACCTACAACCACCTACAACCCCTACAACCCCCTACAACCACCTACAACCCCCTACAACCCCTACAACCCCCAACAACCCCTACAACCCCCTACAACCCCCAACAACCCCTAACAACCCCTTACAACCCCTACAACCCCTACAACCCCCAACAACCCCTACAACCCCCTACAACCACCAACAACCCCTACAACCCCCTACAACCCCCTACAACCCCTACAACCCTCTACAACCCCCAACAACCCCTACAACCCCCTACAACCCCCTACAACCCCCAACAACCCCTACAACCCCCTACAACCCTCTACAACCCCCTACAACCCTCTACAACCACCTACAACCCCCTACAACCCTCTACAACCCCCTACAACCCTCTACAACCACCTACAACCCCCTACAACCCCCTACAACCCTCTACAACCCTCTACAACCACCTACAACCCCCTAAAGCCCCCTACAACCCTCTACAACCCCTACAACCCCCTACAACCCCCTACAACCATCTACAACCACCTACAACCCCCTACAACCCCCTACAACCCTCTACAACCCTCTACAACCACCTACAACCCCCTACAGCCCCCTACAACCCCCAACAACCCCATACAACCCCCAACAACCCGTACAACCCCGTACAACCCCCTACAACCCTCTACAACCCCCTACAACCCTCTACAACCACCTACAACCCCCTACAACCCCCTACAACCCTCTACAACCCCCTACAACCCCCTACAACCCCCATACAACCCCCTACAACCCCATACAACCCCCAACAACCCCTACAACCCCTACAACCCTCTACAACCCCCTACAACCCCCTACAACCCCCACACAACCCCCTACAACCCCTTCAACCCCCAACAACCCCTACAACCCCCTACAACCCTCTACAACCCCCTACAACCCCCTACAACCCCCATACAACCCCCTACAACCCCTACAACCCCCAACAACCCCCTACAACCCCTACAACCCCCTACAACCACCTACAACCCCCTACAACCCCCTACAACCCTCTACAACCCCTACAACCCCTACAACCCTCTACAACCCCCTACAACCCCCTACAACCCCCAACAACCCCCTACAACCCCTACAACCCCTACAACCCTCTACAACCCCCTACAACCCTCTACAACCCCCTACAACCCCCCACAACCCTCTACAACCCCCTACAACATCTACAACCCCTACAACCACCTACAACCCTCTACAACCCAAACAACCCCCTACAACCCCCTACAACCCCCCACAACCCTCTACAACCCCTACAACATCTACAACCCCTACAACATCTACAACCCCTACAACATCTACAACCTCTACAACCCCCTATAACATCTACAACCCCCTACAACCCCCTACAACCCCCTACAACCCCTACAACCCTATACAACCCTCTACAACCCTCTACAACCCTCTACAACCCCTACAACATCTACAACCCTCTACAACCCATACAACATCTACAACCCTCTACAACCCTCTACAACCCTCTACAACCCCTACAACATCTACAACCCTCTACAACCCCTACAACATCTACAACCCCTACAACATCTACAACCCTCTACAACCCCCTACAACCCCCTACAACCCCCATACAACCCCCTACAACCCCTACAACCCCCAACAACCCCTACAACCCCTACAACCCTCTACAACCCCCTACAACCCCCTACAACCCCCACACAACCCCCTACAACCCCTACAACCCCCAACAACCCCTACAACCCCCTACAACCCTCTACAACCCCCTACAACCCCCTACAACCCCCATACAACCCCCTACAACCCCTACAACCCCCAACAACCCCCTACAACCCCTACAACCCCCTACAACCACCTACAACCCCCTACAACCCCCTACAACCCCCTACAACCCTCTACAACCCCTACAACCCCTACAACCCTCTACAACCCCCTACAACCCCCTACAACCCCCAACAACCCCCTACAACCCCTACAACCCCTACAACCCTCTACAACCCCCTACAACCCTCTACAACCCCCTACAACCCCCCACAACCCTCTACAACCCCCTACAACATCTACAACCCCTACAACCACCTACAACCCTCTACAACCCAAACAACCCCCTACAACCCCCTACAACCCCCCACAACCCTCTACAACCCCTACAACATCTACAACCCCTACAACATCTACAACCCCTACAACATCTACAACCTCTACAACCCCCTATAACATCTACAACCCCCTACAACCCCCTACAACCCCCTACAACCCCTACAACCCTATACAACCCTCTACAACCCTCTACAACCCTCTACAACCCCTACAACATCTACAACCCTCTACAACCCATACAACATCTACAACCCTCTACAACCCTCTACAACCCTCTACAACCCCTACAACATCTACAACCCTCTACAACCCCTACAACATCTACAACCCCTACAACATCTACAACCCCTACAACATCTACAACCCCTAAAACATCTACAACCCCTACAACATCTACAACCCCTACAACATCTACAACCCCTACAACATCTACAACCACTACAACCCTCTACAACCCTCTACAACCCCCTACAACCCCTACAACATCTACAACCCCTACAACCACTACAACCACTACAACCCCCTACAACCCCCTACAACCCTCTACAACCCCCTACAACCCTCTACAACCACCTACAACCCCCTACAACCCCCTACAACCCTCTACAACCCTCTACAACCACCTACAACCCCCTACAGCCCCCTACAACCCTCTACAACCCCTACAACCCCCTACAACCCCCTACAACCCTCTACAACCACCTACAACCCCCTACAACCCCCTACAACCCTCTACAACCCTCTACAAGCACCTACAACCCCCTACAGCCCCCTACAACCCCCAACAACCCCATACAACCCCCAACAACCCGTACAACCCCCTACAACCCCCTACAACCACCTACAACCCCCTACAACCCTCTACAACCCCCTACAACCCTCTACAACCACCTACAACCCCCTACAACACCCTACAACCCTCTACAACCCTCTACAACCACCTACAACCCCCTACAGCCCCCTACAACCCTCTACAACCCCTACAACCCCCTACAACCCCCTACAACCCTCTACAACCACCTACAACCCCCTACAACCCCCTACAACCCTCTACAACCCTCTACAACCACCTACAACCCCCTACAGCCCCCTACAACCCCCCAACAACCCCATACAACCCCCAACAACCCGTACAACCCCCTACAACCCCCTACAACCACCTACAACCCCCTACAACCCTCTACAACCCCCTACAACCCTCTACAACCACCTACAACCCCCTACAACCCCCTACAACCCTCTACAACCCCCTACAACCCCCATACAACCCCCTACAACCCCTACAACCCCCAACAACCCCTACAACCCCTACAACCCTCTACAACCCCCTACAACCCCCTACAACCCCCACACAACCCCCTACAACCCCTACAACCCCCAACAACCCCTACAACCCCCTACAACCCTCTACAACCCCCTACAACCCCCTACAACCCCCATACAACCCCCTACAACCCCTACAACCCCCAACAACCCCCTACAACCCCTACAACCCCCTACAACCACCTACAACCCCCTACAACCCCCTACAACCCTCTACAACCCCTACAACCCCTACAACCCTCTACAACCCCCTACAACCCCCTACAACCCCCAACAACCCCCTACAACCCCTACAACCCCTACAACCCTCTACAACCCCCTACAACCCCCTACAACCCTCTACAACCCCCTACAACCCCCCACAACCCTCTACAACCCCCTACAACATCTACAACCCCTACAACCACCTACAACCCTCTACAACCCAAACAACCCCCTACAACCCCCTACAACCCCCCACAACCCTCTACAACCCCTACAACATCTACAACCCCTACAACATCTACAACCCCTACAACATCTACAACCTCTACAACCCCCTATAACATCTACAACCCCCTACAACCCCCTACAACCCCTACAACCCTATACAACCCTCTACAACCCTCTACAACCCTCTACAACCCCTACAACATCTACAACCCTCTACAACCCATACAACATCTACAACCCTCTACAACCCTCTACAACCCTCTACAACCCCTACAACATCTACAACCCTCTACAACCCCTACAACATCTACAACCCCTACAACATCTACAACCCCTACAACATCTACAACCCCTACAACATCTACAACCCCTACAACCACTACAACATCTACAACCCCTACAACATCTACAACCCCTACAACATCTACAACCCCTACAACATCTACAACCCCCTACAACCCTCTACAACCACTACAACCCTCTACAACCCTCTACAACCCCCTACAACCCCTACAACATCTACAACCCCTACAACCACTACAACCACTACAACCCCCTACAACCCCCTACAACCCTCTACAACCCCCTACAACCCCTACAACCCCCTACAACATCTACAACCCCTACAACATCTACAACCCCTACAACCCTCTACAACCCCCTACAACCCCTACAACCCTCTACAACCCTCTACAACCCCCTACAACCCCTACAACCCCCTACAACCCCCTACAACCCTCTACAACCCCCTACAACCCTCTACAACCCCCTACAACCCTCTACAACCCCCTACAAAGAGGTGTGAGAAAAACCCAGAAGGACTTCATTTCCCACAAATTCCAGATGGAAATGGCACCTGACAACCATTGTCTATCAGTCAAGATGTTCTATACAAGCACATTGATTGGTCAATTACCTGGCACAGCCGGCTAAGACGTTGTCAACAGAGTGGTCAATTGTGTTTACGAGGGACAGAGTTCACAATATTGTACTGAAACGGCAGAGAGCAGGTCTCGAAACCCTCGACCTTCTAGCCCGAAGTCCAGCGCGTTATCGACTGTGCCGCAAAAGCATGCTGGAGTCGATATCCACGCTTATAAATATCAAGAACAATATTACAATTTATATTATGTGGTGGTAGAGTCTCTGTATCTGCTGCATTGTTCTGTGGTGGTAGAGTCTCTGTATCTGCTGCATTGTTCTGTGGTGGTAGAGTCTCTGTATCTGCTGCATGGTTCTGTGGTGGTAGAGTCTCTGTATCTGCTGCATGGTTCTGTGGTGGTAGAGTCTCTGTATCTGCTGCATTGTTCTGTGGTGGTAGAGTCTCTGTATCTGCTGCATTGTTCTGTGGTGGTAGAGTCTCTGTATCTGCTGCATGGTTCTGTGGTGGTAGAGTCTCTGTATCTGCTGCATGGTTCTGTGGTGGTAGATTCTCTATCTCTACAACCCTCTACAACCCCCTACAACCCTCCTACAACCCCCTACAACCCTCTACAACCCCCTACAACCCTCTACAACCCCCTACAACATCTACAACCCCTACAACATCTACAACCCCTACAACATCTACAACCCCCTACAACCCCCTACAACCCCCTACAACCCTCTACAACCCCCTACAACCCCTACAACCCTCTACAACCCCCTACAACCCCCTACGACCCCTACAACCCCCTACAACCCTCTACAACATCTACAACCCTCTACAACCCTCTACAACCCTCTACAACCCTCTACAACCCCTACAACATCTACAACCCTCTACAACCCCCTACAACCACTACAACATCTACAACCCCTACAACATCTACAACCCCTACAACATCTACAACCCCTGCAACCCTCTACAACCCCCTACAACCCTCTACAACATCTACAACCCCTACAACATCTACAACCCCCTACAACCCTCTACAACCCCTACAACATCTACAACCCCTACAACATCTACAACCCCTACAACCCTCTACAACCCCTACAACCCCTACAACCCTCTACAACCCCCTACAACCCCCTACAACCCTCTACAACCACCTACAACCCCCTACAACCCCCTACAACCCTCTACAACCCCCTACAACCCCATACAACCCCCATACAACCCCCTACAACCCCTACAACCCCCAACAACCCCTACAACCCCTACAACCCTCTACAACCCCCTACAACCCCCTACAACCCCAACACAACCCCCTACAACCCCTACAACCCCCAACAACCCCTACAACCCCCTACAACCCTCTACAACCCCCTACAACCCCCTACAACCCCCATACAACCCCTTACAACCCCTACAACGCCCAACAACCCCCTACAACCCCTACAACCCCCTACAACCACCTACAACCCCCTACAACCCCCTACAACCCTCTACAACCCCTACAACCCCTACAACCCTCTACAACCCCCTACAACCCCCTACAACCCCCAACAACCCCCTACAACCCCTACAACCCCTACAACCCTCTACAACCCCCTACAACCCCCTACAACCCTCTACAACCCCCTACAACCCCCCACAACCCTCTACAACCCCCTACAACATCTACAACCCCTACAACCACCTACAACCCTCTACAACCCAAACAACCCCCTACAACCCCCTACAACCCCCCACAACCCTCTACAACCCCTACAACATCTACAACCCCTACAACATCTACAACCCCTACAACATCTACAACCTCTACAACCCCCTATAACATCTACAACCCCCTACAACCCCCTACAACCCCCTACAACCCCTACAACCCTATACAACCCTCTACAACCCTCTACAACCCCTACAACATCTACAACCCTCTACAACCCATACAACATCTACAACCCTCTACAACCCTCTACAACCCTCTACAACCCCTACAACATCTACAACCCTCTACAACCCCTACAACATCTACAACCCCTACAACATCTACAACCCCTACAACATCTACAACCCCTACAACATCTACAACCCCTACAACATCTACAACCCCTACAACCCCTACAACATCTACAACCCCTACAACATCTACAACCCCTACAACATCTACAACCCCCTACAACCCTCTACAACCACTACAACCCTCTACAACCCTCTACAACCCCCTACAACCCCTACAACATCTACAACCCCTACAACCACTACAACCACTACAACCCCCTACAACCCCCTACAACCCTCTACAACCCCCTACAACCCCTACAACCCCCTACAACATCTACAACCCCTACAACATCTACAACCCCTACAACCCTCTACAACCCCCTACAACCCCTACAACCCTCTACAACCCTCTACAACCCCCTACAACCCCTACAACCCCCTACAACCCCCTACAACCCTCTACAACCCCCTACAACCCTCTACAACCCCCTACAACCCTCTACAACCCCCTACAAAGAGGTGTGAGAAAAACCCAGAAGGACTTCATTTCCCACAAATTCCAGATGGAAATGGCACCTGACAACCATTGTCTATCAGTCAAGATGTTCTATACAAGCACATTGATTGGTCAATTACCTGGCACAGCTGGCTAAGACGTTGTCAACAGAGTGGTCAATTGTGTTTACGAGGGACAGAGTTCACAATATTGTACTGAAACGGCAGAGAGCAGGTCTCGAAACCCTCGACCTTCTAGCCCGAAGTCCAGCGCGTTATCGACTGTGCCGCAAAAGCATGCTGGAGTCGATATCCACGCTTATAAATATCAAGAAAAATATTACAATTTATATTATGTGGTGGTAGAGTCTCTGTATCTGCTGCATTGTTCTGTGGTGGTAGAGTCTCTGTATCTGCTGCATTGTTCTGTGGTGGTAGAGTCTCTATATCTGCTGCATGGTTCTGTGGTGGTAGAGTCTCTGTATCTGCTGCATGGTTCTGTGGTGGTAGAGTCTCTGTATCTGCTGCATTGTTCTGTGGTGGTAGAGTCTCTGTATCTGCTGCATTGTTCTGTGGTGGTAGAGTCTCTGTATCTGCTGCATGGTTCTGTAGTGGTAGAGTCTCTGTATCTGCTGCATGGTTCTGTGGTGGTAGATTCTCTATCTCTACAACCCTCTACAACCCCCTACAACCCTCCTACAACCCCCTACAACCCTCTACAACCCCCTACAACCCTCTACAACCCCCTACAACATCTACAACCCCTACAACATCTACAACCCCTACAACATCTACAACCCCCTACAACCCCCTACAACCCCCTACAACCCTCTACAACCCCCTACAACCCCTACAACCCTCTACAACCCCCTACAACCCCCTACGACCCCTACAACCCCCTACAACCCTCTACAACATCTACAACCCTCTACAACCCTCTACAACCCTCTACAACCCTCTACAACCCCTACAACATCTACAACCCTCTACAACCCCCTACAACCACTACAACATCTACAACCCCTACAACATCTACAACCCCTACAACATCTACAACCCCTACAACCCTCTACAACCCCCTACAACCCTCTACAACCCCTACAACATCTACAACCCCTACAACATCTACAACCCCCTACAACCCTCTACAACCCCTACAACATCTACAACCCCTACAACATCTACAACCCCTACAACATCTACAACCCCTACAACATCTACAACCCCTACAACATCTACAACCCCTACAACCACTACAACTACTACAACATCTACAACCCCTACAACCTCTACAACCCCTACAACATCTACAACCCCTACAACATCTACAACCCCTACAACCACTACAACCCCCTACAACCCCCTACAACCCCTACAACATCTACAACCCTCTACAACCCCCTACAACCCCTACAACATCTACAACCCCTACAACTACTACAACATCTACAACCCCTACAACATCTACAACCCCTACAACATCTACAACCCCTACAACATCTACAACCCCTACAACATCTACAACCCCTACACCCCCTACAACCCCTACAACATCTACAACCCCCTACAACCCCTACAACATCTACAACCCCTACAACCCCTACAACATCTACAACCCCTACAACATCTACAACCCCCTACAACCACTACAACCCCCTACAACCCCTACAACCCCTACAACATCTACAACCCCCCCTACAACCCCTACAACCCCCCATGAAACCTTCAACTCCCCTACAACCCTCAAAAACCCCCTACAACCCCCTACAACCCCCTACAAACCCCTACAACATCTACTACCTTCATCTCTCTCTCCCCCCTCTCTCCTCCCCTCTCCTCGCTCCTCTACCTCCCTCCATCTCTCTCTTTCTTAACCCTCACTCCATCTCTCTCTTCCCCCCCTCTCTCCTCCCCTCTCCTCGCTCCTCTACCTCCCTCCATCTCTCTCTCTCTCCCCCTCTCTCATCCCCTCTCCTCGCTCCTCTACATCCCTCCATCGCTCTCTCTCTTAACCCTCCCTCCATCTCTCTCCCCCTCTCTCTCCTTCCCTCTCCTCGCTCCTCTACCTCCCTCCATCGCTCTCTCTCTTAACCCTCCCTCCATCTCTCTCCCCCTCTCTCTCATCCCCTCTCCTCGCTCCTCTACCTCCCTCCATCGCTCTCTCTCTTAACCCTCCCTCCATCTCTCTCCCCCTCTCTCTCCTTCCCTCTCCTCGCTCCTCTACCTCCCTCCATCTCTCTCTCTCTTAACCCTCCCTCCATCTCTCTCTTCCCCCCCTCTCTCCTCCCCTCTCCTCGCTCCTCTACCTCCCTCCATCTCTCTCTCTCCCCCCTCTCTCCTCCCCTCTCCTCGCTCCTCTACCTCCCTCCATCTCTCTCTCTCTCCCCATCTCTCCTCCCCTCTCCTCGCTCCTCTACCTCCCTCCATCGCTCTCTCTCTTAACCCTCCCTCCATCTCTCTCCCCCTCTCTCTCATCCCCTCTCCTCGCTCCTCTACCTCCCTCCATCGCTCTCTCTCTTAACCCTCCCTCCATCTCTCTCCCCCTCTCTCTCCTTCCCTCTCCTCGCTCCTCTACCTCCCTCCATCTCTCTCTCTCTTAACCCTCCCTCCATCTCTCTCTTCCCCCCCTCTCTCCTCCCCTCTCCTCGCTCCTCTACCTCCCTCCATCTCTCTCTCTCCCCCCCTCTCTCCTTCCCTCTCCTCGCTCCTCTACCTCCCTCCATCGCTCTCTCTCTTAACCCTCCCTCCATCTCTCTCCCCCTCTCTCTCATCCCCTCTCCTCGCTCCTCTACCTCCCTCCATCGCTCTCTCTCTTAACCCTCCCTCCATCTCTCTCCCCCTCTCTCTCCTTCCCTCTCCTCGCTCCTCTACCTCCCTCCATCTCTCTCTCTCTTAACCCTCCCTCCATCTCTCTCTTCCCCCCCTCTCTCCTCCCCTCTCCTCGCTCCTCTACCTCCCTCCATCTCTCTCTCTCCCCCCTCTCTCCTCCCCTCTCCTCGCTCCTCTACCTCCCTCCATCTCTCTCTCCCCCCTCTCTCCTCCCCTCTCCTCGCTCCTCTACCTCCCTCCATCTCTCTCTCTCTCTCCCCCCTCTCTCCTCCCCTCTCCTCGCTCCTCTACCTCCCTCCATCGCTCTCTCTCTTAACCCTCCCTCTATCTCTCTCTCCCCCCCTCTCTCCTCTCTCCTCCCCACTCCTCGCTCCTCTACCTCCCTCCATCTCTCTCTCTCTCCTCCCCTCTCCTCGCTCCTCTACCTCCCTCCATCGGTCTCTCTCTTAACCCTCCCTCCATCTCTCTCCCCCTCTCTCTCCTCCCCTCTCCTCGCTCCTCTACCTCCCTCCATCTCTCTCTCTCTCCCCTCTCTCTCCTTCCCTCTCCTCGCTCCTCTACCTCCCTCCATCTCTCTCTCCCTCTGTGCCAGATCTCTCTATCCACCGTATCAGTTGTAATTCTAGCATCAGCCCCTCTCCTCATTATGGAGGCTGGTCGTAGAATATAGAGCAGGCACCTCGTATTGACGTGGTAGAACAGTAGCACAGACAGAGGCTGAATACTTTATATGTGGTTGTTTTGTTCCGTCTCACTGAACAAAGCACACAGCTTGTCAAGTGTCTCCAGGTAAATATACTGTGCAGTACGATAACAAACTGACAGCAATCTCTCCTTCCCTCTCTCTCTCTGTCTTGTGTTTGATGAGCTTTCATTTCACCTTCACCATTTCCCTCTCCTCCTCTCCAAACCCTTCTCTTCTGTTTCTGTTTCTGGGCTGTGAGAGAAGAGACACCTGACTCATCAGGTGATGCAATGTTTCTAAGGTACAGCTCTCTCTCTCTCTCTAGTCTCTCTCTCTCTCTCTAGTATCTCTCTCTCTCTCTCTCTCTCTCTATAGTCTCTCTCTCTCTCTCTAGTCTCTCTCCCTCTCTAGTCTCTCTCCCTCTCTCTCTCTCTCTGTCTCTCGTGTGCTTTGAATGAGCAATCGCATCATGCCTAAGCCATTTCTACCGTCTCACATTGATTTTTCTTCCCTCAATGCAGTGGCCAGGTATTGACCTGGGAGAAGGGTAGCGAGGAATTTCACCCTAGAGGTTGTTGGTATTTCAAGGTGTGAGAAAAAGAGGTGTGAGAAAAACCTAGAAGGACTTCATTTCCCACAAATTCCAGATGGAAATGGCACCTGACAACCATTGTCTATCAGTCAAGATGTTCTATACAAGCACATTGATTGGTCAATTACCTGGCACAGCTGGCTAAGACGTTGTCAACAGAGTGGTCAATTGTGTTTACGAGGGACAGAGTTCACAATATTGTACTGAAACGGCAGAGAGCAGGTCTCGAAACCCTCGACCTTCTAGCCCGAAGTCCAGCGCGTTATCGACTGTGCCGCAAAAGCATGCTGGAGTCGATATCCACGCTTATAAATATCAAGAACAATATTACAATTTATATTATGTGGTGGTAGAGTCTCTGTATCTGCTGCATGGTTCTGTGGTGGTAGAGTCGCTGTATCTGCTGCATGGTTCTGTGGTGGTAGAGTCTCTGTATCTGCTGCATTGTTCTGTGGTGGTAGAGTCTCTGTATCTGCTGCATTGTTCTGTGGTGGTAGAGTCTCTGTATCTGCTGCATGGTTCTGTGGTGGTAGAGTCTCTGTATCTGCTGCATGGTTCTGTGGTGGTAGATTCTCTATCTCTACAACCCTCTACAACCCCCTACAACCCTCCTACAACCCCCTACAACCCTCTACAACCCCCTACAACCCTCTACAACCCCCTACAACATCTACAACCCCTACAACATCTACAACCCCTACAACATCTACAACCCCCTACAACCCCCTACAACCCCCTACAACCCCTACAACCCCCTACAACATCTACAACCCCTACAACATCTACAACCCCTACAACCCTCTACAACCCCCTACAACCCCTACAACCCTCTACAACCCCCTACAACCCCCTACGACCCCTACAACCCCCTACAACCCTCTACAACATCTACAACCCCTACAACATCTACAACCCCTACAACATCTACAACCCCCTACAACCCCTACAACATCTACAACCCCCTACAACATCTACAACCCCTACAACATCTACAACCCCCTACAACCCCTACAACATCTACAACCCCTACAACATCTACAACCCCTACAACATCTACAACCCCTACAACATCTACAACCCCTACAACATCTACAACCCCTACAACATCTACAACCCCTACAACATCTACAACCCCTACAACATCTACAACCACTACAACCCCCTACAACCCCTACAACATCTACAACCCCTACAACATCTACAACCCCTACAACCTCTACAACCCCTACAACATCTACAACCCCTACAACATCTACAACCCCTACAACCACTACAACCCCCTACAACCCCTACAACATCTACAACCCTCTACAACCCCCTACAACCCCTACAACATCTACAACCCCTACAACTACTACAACATCTACAACCCCTACAACATCTACAACCCCTACAACATCTACAACCCCTACAACATCTACAACCCCTACAACATCTACAACCCCTACAACATCTACACCCCCTACAACCACTACAACATCTACAACATCTACAACCCCTACAACATCTACAACCACTACAACCCCCTACAACCCCCTACAACATCTACAACCCTCTACAACCCCCTACAACCCCCTACAACATATACAACCCCTACAACTACTACAACATCTACAACCCCTACAACATCTACAACCCCTACAACATCTACAACCCCCTACAACCTCTACAACCCCTACAACATCTACAACCCCTACAACATCTACAACCCCTACAACATCTACAACATCTACAACCCCTACAACATCTACAACCCCTACAACATCTACAACCCCCTACAACCCCTACAACATCTACAACCCCTACAACATCTACAACCCCCTACAACCCCTACAACATCTACAACCCTCTACAACCCCCTACAACCCCTACAACATCTACAACCCCTACAACTACTACAACATCTACAACCCCTACAACATCTACAACCCCTACAACATCTACAACCCCTACAACATCTACAACCCCTACACCCCCTACAACCACTACAACCCCCTACAACCCCTACAACCCCTACAACATCTACAACCCCCCCTACAACCCCTACAACCCCCCATGAAACCTTCAACTCCCCTACAACCCTCAAAAAAACCCTACAACCCCCTACAACCCCCTACAAACCCCTACAACATCTACTACCTTCATCTCTCTCTCCCCCCTCTCTCCTCCCCTCTCCTCGCTCCTCTACCTCCCTCCATCTCTCTCTTTCTTAACCCTCACTCCATCTCTCTCTTCCCCCCTCTCTCCTCCCCTCTCCTCGCTCCTCTACCTCCCTCCATCTCTCTCTCTCTCCCCCTCTCTCATCCCCTCTCCTCGCTCCTCTACATCCCTCCATCGCTCTCTCTCTTAACCCTCCCTCCATCTCTCTCCCCCTCTCTCTCCTTCCCTCTCCTCGCTCCTCTACCTCCCTCCATCGCTCTCTCTCTTAACCCTCCCTCCATCTCTCTCCCCCTCTCTCTCATCCCCTCTCCTCGCTCCTCTACCTCCCTCCATCGCTCTCTCTCTTAACCCTCCCTCCATCTCTCTCCCCCTCTCTCTCCTTCCCTCTCCTCGCTCCTCTACCTCCCTCCATCTCTCTCTCTTAACCCTCCCTCCATCTCTCTCTTCCCCCCCTCTCTCCTCCCCTCTCCTCGCTCCTCTACCTCCCTCCATCTCTCTCTCTCCCCCCTCTCTCCTCCCCTCTCCTCGCTCCTCTACCTCCCTCCATCTCTCTCTCTCTCCCCATCTCTCCTCCCCTCTCCTCGCTCCTCTACCTCCCTCCATCGCTCTCTCTCTTAACCCTCCCTCCATCTCTCTCCCCCTCTCTCTCATCCCCTCTCCTCGCTCCTCTACCTCCCTCCATCGCTCTCTCTCTTAACCCTCCCTCCATCTCTCTCCCCCTCTCTCTCCTTCCCTCTCCTCGCTCCTCTACCTCCCTCCATCTCTCTCTCTCTTAACCCTCCCTCCATCTCTCTCTTCCCCCCCTCTCTCCTCCCCTCTCCTCGCTCCTCTACCTCCCTCCATCTCTCTCTCTCCCCCCCTCTCTCCTTCCCTCTCCTCGCTCCTCTACCTCCCTCCATCGCTCTCTCTCTTAACCCTCCCTCCATCTCTCTCCCCCTCTCTCTCATCCCCTCTCCTCCCTCCTCTACCTCCCTCCATCGCTCTCTCTCTTAACCCTCCCTCCATCTCTTTCCCCCTCTCTCTCCTTCCCTCTCCTCGCTCCTCTACCTCCCTCCATCTCTCTCTCTCTTAACCCTCCCTCCATCTCTCTCTTCCCCCCCTTCCTCCTCCCCTCTCCTCGCTCCTCTACCTCCCTCCATCTCTCTCTCTCCCCCCTCTCTCCTCCCCTCTCCTCGCTCCTCTACCTCCCTCCATCTCTCTCTCTCTCCCCCTCTCTCCTCCCCTCTCCTCGCTCCTCTACCTCCCTCCATCGCTCTCTCTCTTAACCCTCCCTCCATCTCTCTCTCCCCCCCTCTCTCCTCCCCTCTCCTCGCTCCTCTACCTCCCTCCATCTCTCTCTCTCTCCCCCCTCTCTCCTCCCCTCTCCTCGCTCCTCTACCTCCCTCCATCGCTCTCTCTCTTAACCCTCCCTCTATCTCTCTCTCCCCCCTCTCTCCTCTCTCCTCCCCACTCCTCGCTCCTCTACCTCCCTCCATCTCTCTCTCTCTCCTCCCCTCTCCTCGCTCCTCTACCTCCCTCCATCGGTCTCTCTCTTAACCCTCCCTCCATCTCTCTCCCCCTCTCTCTCCTCCCCTCTCCTCGCTCCTCTACCTCCCTCCATCTCTCTCTCTCTCCCCTCTCTCTCCTTCCCTCTCCTCGCTCCTCTACCTCCCTCCATCTCTCTCTCCCTCTGTGCCAGATCTCTCTATCCACCGTATCAGTTGTAATTCTAGCATCAGCCCCTCTCCTCATTATGGAGGCTGGTCGTAGAATATAGAGCAGGCACCTCGTATTGACGTGGTAGAACAGTAGCACAGACAGAGGCTGAATACTTTATATGTGGTTGTTTTGTTCCGTCTCACTGAACAAAGCACACAGCTTGTCAAGTGTCTCCAGGTAAATATACTGTGCAGTACGATAACAAACTGACAGCAATCTCTCCTTCCCTCTCTCTCTCTGTCTTGTGTTTGATGAGCTTTCATTTCACCTTCACCATTTCCCTCTCCTCCTCTCCAAACCCTTCTCTTCTGTTTCTGTTTCTGGGCTGTGAGAGAAGAGACACCTGACTCATCAGGTGATGCAATGTTTCTAAGGTACAGCTCTCTCTCTCTCTCTAGTCTCTCTCTCTCTCTCTAGTATCTCTCTCTCTCTCTCTCTCTCTCTATAGTCTCTCTCTCTCTCTCTAGTCTCTCTCCCTCTCTAGTCTCTCTCCCTCTCTCTCTCTCTCTGTCTCTCGTGTGCTTTGAATGAGCAATCGCATCATGCCTAAGCCATTTCTACCGTCTCACATTGATTTTTCTTCCCTCAATGCAGTGGCCAGGTATTGACCTGGGAGAAGGGTAGCGAGGAATTTCACCCTAGAGGTTGTTGGTATTTCAAGGTGTGAGAAAAAGAGGTGTGAGAAAAACCTAGAAGGACTTCATTTCCCACAAATTCCAGATGGAAATGGCACCTGACAACCATTGTCTATCAGTCAAGATGTTCTATACAAGCACATTGATTGGTCAATTACCTGGCACAGCTGGCTAAGACGTTGTCAACAGAGTGGTCAATTGTGTTTACGAGGGACAGAGTTCACAATATTGTACTGAAACGGCAGAGAGCAGGTCTCGAAACCCTCGACCTTCTAGCCCGAAGTCCAGCGCGTTATCGACTGTGCCGCAAAAGCATGCTGGAGTCGATATCCACGCTTATAAATATCAAGAACAATATTACAATTTATTTTATGTGGTGGTAGAGTCTCTGTATCTGCTGCATGGTTCTGTGGTGGTAGAGTCTCTGTATCTGCTGCATGGTTCTGTGGTGGTAGAGTCTCTATCTCTGCTGCATGGTTCTGTGGTGGTAGAGTCTCCATCTCTGCTGCATGGTTCTGTGGTGGTAGAGTCTCTGTATCTGCTGCATGGTTCTGTGGTGGTAGAGTCTCCATCTCTGCTGCATGGTTCTGTGGTGGTAGAGTCTCTGTATCTGCTGCATTGTTCTGTGGTGGTAGAGTCTCTATCTCTGCTGCATGGTTCTGTGGTGGTAGAGTCTCTGTATCTGCTGCATTGTTCTGTGGTGGTAGAGTCTCTATCTCTGCTGCATGGTTCTGTGGTGGTAGAGTCTCTGTATCTGCTGCATTGTTCTGTGGTGGTAGAGTCTCTGTATCTGCTGCATGGTTCTGTGGTGGTAGAGTCTCTATCTCTGCTGCATGGTTCTGTGGTGGTAGAGTCTCTGTATCTGCTGCATTGTTCTGTGGTGGTAGAGTCTCTGTATCTGCTGCATTGTTCTGTGGTGGTAGAGTCTCTGTATCTGCTGCATTGTTCTGTGGTGGTAGAGTCTCAAATATATTGATTGCATAATTATCCAGCCTATAAGAGGACATATAACATCACTACATTCAGATTACAACAATTCAGATTTACAACGATTCAGATGTACAACGATTCAGATTTACAACGATTCAGATTTACAACGATTCAGATGTACAACGATTCAGATTACAACAATTCAGATTACAACAATTCCTATTAACATTTTATACAGTATACAGTAACTGTTTTCATTCTGAGCATTAGACAGATATCAGATCACTCCCAGGAAGATTTCTCTGATGTTGATCTGATACAACACCTAAATATTTAAATGTTCATATATATTATAATTGTATTATATATTTATGATATAAACATCTAGTCTCACTAGATACATATAATAATGTATTACGATAAAGATACTAGTCCTAACTAGATACATTAAACAAATTCTTAGTATAAAGGTTAGAGTTGACGTTAGAGACATCATTTATATCTTTAGGGTACCCTAAAGATGATAGAGGTACCCTAAAGATGATAGAGGTACCCTAAAGATGATAGAGGTACCCTAAAGATGATAGTGGTACCCTAAAGATGATAGAGGTACCCTAAAGATGATAGAGGTACCCTAAAGATGATAGTGGTACCCCAAAGATGATAGTGGTACCCTAAAGATGATAGAGGTACCCTAAAGATGATAGAGGTACCCTAAAGATGATAGTGGTACCCTAAAGATGATAGTGGTACCCCAAAGATGATAGTGGTACCCCAAAGATGATAGTGGTACCCTAAAGATGATAGTGGTACCCCAAAGATGATAGTGGTACCCTAAAGATGATAGTGGTACCCTAAAGATGATAGTGGTACCCTAAAGATGATAGTGGTACCCTAAAGATGATAGTGGTACCCTAAAGATGATAGCTATAAGGGTACAATTCCCGAATGGCGCAGCAGTCTAAGGCACTGCATTTCAGTGCTAGAGACGTCACTACAGACCCTGGTTCGATTCCAGGCTGTATCACAACTGGCCATGATTGGGAGTCCCATAGGATGGCGTAAAATTAGCCCAGCGTCGTTTATGTTAGGGTTTGGCCGTCAGAGATGACACTGGTACCCTAAAGATGATAGTGGTACCCTAAAGATGATAGTGGTACCCTAAAGATGATAGTGGTACCCTAAAGATGATATAATACCCTAAAGATGATAGAGGTACCCTAAAGATGATAGTGGTACCCTAAAGATGATATAATTCCCTAAAGATGATAGTGGTACCCTAAAGATGATATAATACCCTAAAGATGATAGTGGTACCCTAAAGATGATATAATACCCTAAAGATGATAGTGGTACCCTAAAGATGATAGTGGTACCCTAAAGATTATATAATACCCTAAAGATGATAGAGGTACCCTAAAGATTATATAACACCCTAAAGATGATAGTGGTACCCTAAAGATGATAGTGGTACCCTAAAGATTATATAATACCCTAAAACGATAGTGGTACCCTAAAGAGAATATAATACCCTAAAGATGATAGTGGTACACTAAAGATGATATAATACCCTAAAGATGATAGTGGTACCCTAAAGATGATAGTGGTACCCTAAAGATTATATAATACCCTAAAGCTGATAGTGGTACCCTAAAGATTATATAATACCCTAAATATGATAGTGGTACCCTAAAGATGATAGTGGTACCCTAAAGATGATATAATACCCTAAAGATGATAGTGGTACCCTAAAGATGATAGTGGTACCCTAAAGATGATAGTGGTACCCTAAAGATGATAGTGGTACCCTAAAGATGATAGTGGTACCCTAAAGATGATATAATACCCTAAAGATGATAGTGATACCCTAAAGATGATACTGGTACCCTAAAGATTATATAATACCCTACGCTGATAGTGGTACCCTAAAGATGATATAATACCCTAAAGATGATAGTGGTACCCTAAAGATGATACTGGTACCCTAAAGATTATATAATACCCTAAGCTGATAGTGGTACCCTAAAGATGATATAATACCCTAAAGATGATAGTGGTACACTAAAGATGATATAATACCCTAAAGATGATACTGGTACCCTAAAGATGATAGTGGTACCCTAAAGATTATATAATACCCTAAAGCTGATAGTGGTACCCTAATGAGAATATAATACACTAAAGATGATAGTGGTACCCTAAAGATGATAGTGGTACCCTAAAGATTATATAAAACCCTAAAGATGATAGTGGTACCCTAAAGATGATAGTGGTACCCTAAAGAGAATATAATACACTAAAGATGATAGTGGTACCCTAAAGATGATATAATACCCTAAAGATGATACTGGTACCCTAAAGACGATAGTGGTACCCTAAAGATGATATAATTCCCTAAAGATGATAGTGGTACCCTAAAGATGATATAATACCCTAAAGATGATAGTGGTACCCTAAAGATGATAGTGGTACCCTAAAGATGATAGTGGTACCCTAAAGATGATATAATACCCTAAAGATCATAGTGGTACCCTAAAGATGATACTGGTACCCTAAAGATTATATAATACCCTAAGCTGATAGTGGTACCCTAAAGATGATATAATACCCTAAAGATGATAGTGGTACCCTAAAGATGATACTGGTACCCTAAAGATTATATAATACCCTAAGCTGATAGTGGTACCCTAAAGATGATATAATACCCTAAAGATGATACTGGTACCCTAAAGATGATAGTGGTACCCTAAAGATTATATAATACCCTAAAGCTGATAGTGGTACCCTAAAGATGATAGTGGTACCCTAAAGATTATATAAAACCCTAAAGATGATAGTGGTACCCTAAAGATGATAGTGGTACCCTAAAGAGAATATAATACACTAAAGATGATAGTGGTACCCTAAAGATGATATAATACCCTAAAGATGATACTGGTACCCTAAAGACGATAGTGGCACCCGAAAGATGATATAATACCCTAAAGATGATAGTGGTACCCTAAAGATTATATAATACCCTAAAGCTGATAGTGGTACCCTAAAGATGATAGTGGTACCCTAAAGATTATATAAAACCCTAAAGATGATAGTGGTACCCTAAAGATGATAGTGGTACCCTAAAGAGAATATAATACACTAAAGATGATAGTGGTACCCTAAAGATGATATAATACCCTAAAGATGATAGAGGTACCCTAAAGATGACATAATACCCTAAAGACGATAGTGGTACCCTAAAGATGATATAATACCCTAAAGACGATAGTGGTACCCTAAAGATTATATAATACCCTAAAGCTGATAGTGGTACCCTAATGAGAATATAATACCCTAAAGATGATATAATTCCCTAAAGATGATAGTGGTACCCTAAAGATGATAGTGGTACCCTAAAGATGATAGTGGTACCCTAAAGATGATATAATTCCCTAAAGATGATAGTGGTACCCTAAAGATGATATAATTCCCTAAAGATGATAGTGGTACCCTAAAGATGATAGTGGTACCCTAAAGATGATAGTGGTACCCTAAAGATGATATAATTCCCTAAAGATGATAGTGGTACCCTAAAGATTATATAATACCCTAAAGATGATAGTGGTACCCTAAAGATGATATAATACCCTAAAGATGATATAATTCCCTAAAGATGATAGTGGTACCCTAAAGATGATATAATACCCTAAAGATGATATAATTCCCTAAAGATGATAGTGGTACCCTAAAGATGATATAATTCCCTAAAGATGATAGTGGTACCCTAAAGATGATAGTGGTACCCTAAAGATGATAGTGGTACCCTAAAGATGATATAATTCCCTAAAGATGATAGTGGTACCCTAAAGATTATATAATACCCTAAAGATGATAGTGGTACCCTAAAGATGATATAATACCCTAAAGATGATATAATTCCCTAAAGATGATAGTGGTACCCTAAAGATGATATAATACCCTAAAGATGATATAATTCCCTAAAGATGATAGTGGTACCCTAAAGATTATATAATACCCTAAAGATGATAGTGGTACCCTAAAGATGATATAATACCCTAAAGATGATAGCGGTGCTGTGAAGATGATAATGGTGTACTATAATAAAGAAGAGAGTTGAGCATTTGATTATAACTAGAGACTTGTATCGAATCACTACACTCTAAAGAGGATGGTGGTACCCTAAAGATGATATAATACCCTAAATATGATAGTGGTACCCTAAATATGATATAATACCCTAAAGATGATAGTGGTACACTAAAGATGATAGTGGATATGAAAGCTATGGCTTCAGGAAATGCACCCAAACTAGAATGACAAACATACACAACTGATTGATCAATGATAGTACATCTGTTTCCTGCTTCATTAACCAAATGTACTTCTTACACCAAGAAGAGCCCTGTACCCCTAGGCTTGGTTCCAAATTGCACCCTATTCCCTATTTTGTGCACTACTTTTTACTATTGTAATATATGCCAAGGACAAAGGCACAATACTTCTCTGCATCACAAGGACTGAGAAAGACATATGTTTTATACAGACTTTAAAGATAGAGAGGAATCCGAGGCATCATGGTCAATCAACAGGAAGCTGCGAGGCATCATGGTCAGTCAACAGGAAGCTGCGAGGCATCATGGTCAGTCAACAGGAAGCTGCGAGCCATCATGGTCAGTCAACAGGAAGCTGCGAGGCATCATGGTCAGTCAACAGGAAGCTGCGAGGCATCATGGTCAGGCAACAGGAAGCTGCGAGGCATCATGGTCAGTCAACAGGAAGCTGCGAGGCATCATGGTCAGTCAACAGGAAGCTGCGAGCCATCATGGTCAGTCAACAGGAAGATGTTTTGTTCTAGCTGATGGTTGACCCCCTTAATAGGAGTCATTCTCCAGGTGGGAAGACAGAGTACACAACAAATACAGAACACACACACACACACAGGGTCCTCCTGGTTATCGTTGTGTACCGTGTGGGTTCAGATCTTATGTACTCTATACATCTCTCTGATGTGTTGTAACCCAGCATGGTGTGTGAGTGCGTGTGTGTTCTCTGTGTTGCTCTTACTGGCGGTGGGGAGGAGTGATGGGGAGGTGTATCTCTGAACCTGTATTGATGTTGCAGCCTGGTCCAGACCAGACACAGCTGTGTCAATATTGAGGCCAGGGGAAGCCAGACTGCTGAGCCCCAAGATGCCAGACTCCAGCAGGATCACAGGATCACATATACACCCTGCAACAAACTCTTCTCTCTTTGTTTGGTGACACAAAAAATGGTTTGACAAAAATGTTTGACCATCAACCTCAGCCTCTATCTCTCTATCTCTCTCTCTCTCTCTCTCTCTCTCTCTCTCTCTCTCTCTCTCTCTCTCTCTCTCTCTCTCTCTCTCTCTCTCTCTCTCTCTCTCTCTCTCTCTCTCTCTCTCTCTCTCTCTCTCTCTCTCTCTCTCTCTCTCTCTCTCTCTCTCTCTCTCTCTCAGACTACACCGTCTCTCTATACAGACTACACCGTCAGCCACGATACAGACTACACCGTCAGCCACGATACAGACTACACCGTCAGCCATGATACATGGGCTTCGTCCCAAATGGCACACTGCCCTATTTAGGGTACTTATTTTGACCAGGCTTTCTCTTTCTCTCTCTCTCTCTAGTCTCTCTCTCTCTCTCTCTTTCTCTAGTCTCTCTTTTTTTCTAGTCTCTCTCTCTCTCTCTCTAGTCTCTCTCTCTCTCTCTCTCTCTCTCTCTCTCTCTCTCTCTCTCCCCTCTCTTCCCCACCTCTCTCTCCCCCTCCCCTCTCTTCCCCACCTCTCTCTCTCCCCTCTCTCTCTCTCTTCCCCACATCTCTCTCCCCCTCCCCACCTCTCTCTCTCTCCTCCCCACCTCTCTCTCTCTCCTCCCCACCTCTATCTCTCCCCTTCCCCACCTCGCTCTCTCCCCTCCCCCACTTCTCTCTCTCCCCTCCCCACCTCTCTCTCCCCTCCCCACCTCTCTCTCTCCCCTCCCCCACTTCTCTCTCTCCCTTTCCCCACCTCTCTCTCCCCCTTCCTCACCTCTCTCTCCCCCTTCCTCACCTCTCTCTCCCCCTTCCCCATCTCTCTCTCCCCCTTCCTCACCTCTCTCTCCCCCTTCCCCACCTCTCTCCCCCTCCCCTCTCTCTCTCCCCCTTCCTCACCTCTCTCTCCCCCTTCCCCCCCTCTCTCTCCCCCTTCCTCACCTCTCTCTCCCCCTTCCCCACCTCTCTCTCCCCCTTCCCCACCTCTCTCTCCCCCTTCCTCACCTCTCTCTCCCCCTTCCTCACCTCTCTCCCCCTCCCCTCTCTCTCTCTCTCTGAGAAATCTAAGATATTCCCTCACATACTGTAGATGTATGTATTCAGCTATATCATGTGTTTTATGAGATCTCAAAGGTTACTTTGAAGATTATGTCCTTGATATTGCACTTTGATGGAGACTCAATCTCGTCCTTGTCGGGGGGGAAAAAAATGTACTTGGCCTGATGAAGGTGTTGAGACTGTGGTTTTCACGGAGGCTGTCCCAAATGGCATCATATCCCCTATGTAGTGTACTACTTTTCAACCAGAGCCCTATGGGAAGGGGGGGGGGGGGGTAGTGTGGCATTTGGCACGTAACCAACTCTTCTGAATGAGAGGAGGAGAGTAACAGCAGCAGAAGCAGCAGGGTTGCTTTTAGAAAGAAATTAAAATAGGAAGCTGTGTTCATGTTTATCTCCGTGGCGTCCTTCAGATTCAGAAAGGCATGATTATCACCCTGTTGCTTTGGTTTGGTTTGACGCTACCAGCTCCCGGGCAGAGTGTTCACCCACACGAGGACATTACCATCATCACCGTCGTGCCAAAATAACACTGGACTGGACTCCCCGAAGCACAGGGAGAGAAGGTTTCTGCAGATCCACACGGAAACACCGTCACTGTCCAAGACCACCAAGAAAACACTGAACTCCCCAAAAGCACAAGGAAGGAAATATGTTTTTATGTTTTCATGGATAAATGCTGCTTTTTTGTTTTGAAACAGCAGAATGAACTAGTTACCGGTCAGGGAGAGTCCAGACAGGTCTGAGAGATCCTGAGTCTGCAGACAACATATCACCAAGACAACACTGGACGAACACAATAACATTATCATCGCTGTCATCACTGCCTCGCCAGGAACAGCAGTGGACTGAATCCCCACTGTCTGGCCAGGAACAGCAGTGGACTGAATCCCCACTGTCTGGCCAGGAACAGCAGTGGACTGAATCCCCAAAGCAAAGCAGAGGGAGGGAGTGATGGTTTTTATGGACGATTAAATGGATGCTCTCTAAGCCACAGCAGCAAAGTAAAACAGGTTTCTCTAAACCACATCAACCTAATAAAACAGGTTTCTCTAAACCACAGCAGCATAATAAAACAGGTTTCTCTAAACCACATCAACATAATAAAACAGGTTTCTCTAAACCACATCAACGTAATAAAACAGGCTTCTCTAAACCACATCAACCTAATAAAACAGGCTTCTCTAAACCACATCAACGTAATAAAACAGGCTTCTCTAAACCACATCAACATGATAAAACAGGTTTCTCTAAACCACATCAACGTGATAAAACAGGCTTCTCTAAACCACATCAACGTAATAAAACACAGCTCTATATCTAATTCACAGTCTGTCAGAAGACTCAGCCTCTCTCTATTCTCCGGTAGCTGTCTGTTGTCAAGGACGATAATGATTCAGGAGCATTTTGAAAACCATTAGACTCTTGTCAAAAGTAGTGCACTATATAGGGAATAGGGTGCCATTTGGCTGGTCAAAAGTAGTGCACTATATAGGGAATAGGGTGCCATTTGGCTGGTCAAAAGTAGTGCACTATATAGAGGGAATAGGTTGCCATTTGGGGCCTGAGCATATAGGGAACACGTGTCACCTTTAACTAGTATGACGATGTGTTCTCATTCCTCCAAGGTTCACTGTTGGACACGGGCAATTGAGTCAGGAAGGACTGTCTGTCTGTTCTGATTCAAAACTCAATGACTTCCTTATTCTGGTTTGTCACATGGTTCCCTTCAAATTAAATCAAACATTTTATTGGTCACATACACATGGTTAATGTGTTACGTGTTACACATACACATGTTAATGCGAGTGTAGCGAAATGCTCGTGCTTCTAGTTCCGACAGTGCAGTAATATCTAACAAGTAATCTAACAAATTCACAACAACTACTTTATACACACAAATCTAAAGGGATGAATGTGAATATGTACATGTAAGTATATGGATGAGCGATGGTCGAGCCATATATAATGTCTAGGGAATGTCTAGGGAATGTCTCGGGAATGTCTAGGGAATGTCTAGGGAATGTCTATGGAATATCTAGGGAATGTCTAGGGAATATCTAGGGAATATCTAGGGAATGTCTAGGGAATGTCAAGGGAATGTCTAGGGAATGTCTAGGGAATGTCTAGGGAATGTCTAGGGAATGTCTAGGGAATGTCTAGGGAATGTCTAGGGCATGTCTATGAAATATCTAGGGAATGTCTAGGGAATATCTAGGGAATGTCTAGGGAATGTCTAGGGAATGTCTAGGGAATATCTAGGGAATGTCTAGGGAATGTCTAGGGAATGTCAAGGGAATGTCTAGGGAATGTCTAGGGAATGTCAAGGGAATGTCTAGGGAATATCTAGGGAATGTC
Source organism: Salvelinus alpinus (assembly GCF_045679555.1). Lineage (NCBI taxonomy): Eukaryota > Metazoa > Chordata > Actinopteri > Salmoniformes > Salmonidae > Salvelinus > Salvelinus alpinus. The sequence goes on from NC_092089.1 coordinate 90,428,333, forward strand.
AAGGGAATGTCTAGGGAATGTCTAGGGAATGTCTAGGGAATGTCTAGGGAATGTCTAGGGAATGTCAAGGGAATGTCTAGGGAATGTCTAGGGAATGTCAAGGGAATATCTAGGGAATATCTAGGGAATGTCTAGGGAATGTCTAGGGAATATCTAGGGAATGTCTAGAGAATATCTAGAGAATATCTAGAGAATATCTAAAGAATGTCTAGAGAATATCTAGGGAATGTCTAGGGAATGTCTAGGGAATATCTAGGGAATATCTAGGGAATGTCTAGGGAATATCTAGGGAATGTCTAAGGAATGTCTAGGGAATGTCTAGGGAATATATAGGGAATATCTGGAGAAGGTCTAGGGAATGTCTAGGGAATATATAGGGAATATCTAGGCAATATCTGGAGAAGGTCTAGGGAATGTCTAGGGAATGTCTAGGGAATATCTAGGCAATATCTGGAGAAGGTCTAGGGAATATCTAGGGAATGTCTAGGGAATGTCTAGGGAATGTCTAGGGAATGTCTAGGGAATATCTAGGGAATATCTAGAGAATGTCTAGGGAATGTCTAGGGAATGTCTAGGGAATATATAGGGAATATCTAGGGAATATCTGGAGAAGGTCTAGGGAATGTCTAGGGAATGTCTAGGGAATGTCTAGGGAATATCTAGGCAATATCTGGAGAAGGTCTAGGGAATATCTAGGGAATATCTGGTGAATGTCTAGGGAATGTCTAGGGAATATCTAGGGAATATCTAGGGAATATCTGGAGAATGTCTAGGGAATATCTAGGGAATGTCTAGGGAATATCTAGGGAATATCTAGGGAATGTCTAGAGAATATCTAGGGAATGTCTAGATAATGTCTAGGGAATATCTAGGGAATATATAGGTAATATCTAGGTAATATCTAGAGAATATCTAGAGAATGTCTAGAGAATATCTAGGGAATGTCTAGGGAATATCTAGGGAATATCTAGGGAATGTCTAGGGAATGTCTAGGGAATATCTAGGGAATATCTAGGGAATGTCTAGGGAATATCTAGGGAATATCTAGAGAATATCTAGGGAATATCTAGAGAATGTTGTGCAGTGTGGGTTACCGTCTAAGTTTTCTCATTGAGTCTCTAATGGTGCAAGGTTGAGCCTGAGTGGCAGGCTTTAGAATTACAGACCAGGACACAAATTTAGTAAATTCTTCGTAAAGTGTTTGAAGTTTGTGTCCTTCGTTATTTTCCAACAGAACCATCTATCTCTAAGTGACCATCATTACCACTACGGGAGGCTTCCCCAAGACATCTGGACTCAAACGCTGCGTTTGAAACGGCACCCTATTCCCTATATAGTGCACTACATTTGACCAGCCAAATGGCACCCTATCCCCTATATAGTGCACTACTTTTGACCAAGGTCCTCAGGAATCCGGTCAAAAGTAGTGTACTATGTAGGGAATACGGTGTAATTTGGGACGCAGAGAAGGTGTCCAGTGACGTTATAATAACGACACTGTCGTTTTAGATTGTAATACTTTATGAAGACGAGGTGATGAAGATGAATCCTAGTACTACCCTGATCCCTTCATAATTATTTTGGGAGATATTGTCTCCGTTCCAAATTGGACCCTATTCCCTATGTAGTGCATTAGTTTTGACCAGGGCCCATAGGGTCAAAAGTAATGCACTATGTAGGGGATAGGGCACTATTTGAGATGCAGACTTTCTGGTGGATGTAGTATAATAGAGATATAGCCACCTGGATAAAGCCTTCAGACACGTGTGAATTAGAAGTGGTTTATTACCAAGATCTGCTTGATGCTTTCCGCTGTATTATACACATCTCCTTGAGAGAGAGAGAGAGATAGAGAAGAGAGAGAAGAGAGAGAAGAGAGAGAAGAGAGAGAGAGAGAGAGAGAGAGAGAGAGAGAGAGAGAGAGAGAGAGAGAGAGAGAGAGAGAGAGAGAGAGAGAGAGAGAGATCGAGGCTCGATAGAATATTTATAACTTCAGATTCGTCTTTTTACTGACTCCCAAATGTCAGTCAAATGTTACTGACTGCCACTATTCCCTTTCTAGTGCACTACTTTCGACCAGAGCCCAATGTTAATAAATAGGGAATAGGGTTGCCATTTAGGACGTATCCTAAGATAAAGTGAGAGGAGGAGAGAAGTTCCGGACTCTCTAATAACCTTCTACAGCTATTGAACAGCTGTAGCTCTGACGCTGCCAAACTCAAACTCTCTGCTAGAATAATAACCATTCAAAGGCACTGACATGACCCTAAGCATGATGGGATGTTAATGGCTTAATTAACTTCGGAGCCACACCTGTGTGGAAGCATCTGATTTCAAAATACTTTGTATCCCTCTTTTCCTCCAGAGTTAACGTTACTTGGTCAGTTCCCTGTATAACATGCTGACCGCACCGCTCGCGTCTCAAAATAAATGTAAACATACATGTTGTTCAATCATTGCAGCCACACTGCTCGCGCGAGCCAACGAACGTCTGCGTTGCCAAGCACTAAAATAGAAGTCAGTTCTATTTGTGACGCTGAACGCGGTGCAAGTCCTGCCTCTCCCATCTCCTCATTGGTTTATAGAAGCAGATACCCACGTGCCATCTCCTCATTCGTTATACCCACGTGGGTGATTGAAAGATGAACTGAGATCGGTCGTGGTAATACTATGAATGTTAGATGCCAATCGCCATATAAAGTCCAAAGAAGAAAAAGCCTGGAAGGAGGAGAGATGACTAGAAACGACTCGGTTTGACCGTTTTATGTTAAATAGGACAAATTATCTAGCAACTGCAAGATAGCTAGCTAAATTATCTAGCAACTGCAAGCTAGCTAGCTAAATTATCTAGCAACTGCAAGATAGCTAGCTAAATTGCCAGAACGGTTGAATACTTTTCGACTTGTCCCCAAATTAATTGGTTCAGAGTTTGTTTTTATATTTCAACCTGTGTGTCGGGACAAAATCAATTTGCACAAGATGGTGCACGCGCATCCAGTCGGGCTAATTGAGGTAATATGTACATGTAGGTATAGTTAAAGTGACTATGCATAGATGATAAAACAGAGAGTAGCAGCAGGGTTGAAAGAGGGGTTGGTTGGAGGGGACACACAATGCAAATAGTCCGGGTAGCCATTTGATTACCTGTTCAGAAGTCTTATGGCATGCGGGGTAAAAGCTGTTGAGAAGTCTTTTGGTCCTAGACAATTGCGCTCCGGTAACGCTTGCAATGCGGTAGCAGAGAGAACAGTCTATGACTGGTGTGGCTGGGGTCTTTGACAATTTTTAGGGCCTTCCTCTGACACCGCCTGGTATAGAGGTCCTGGATGGCAGGAAGTTTAGCCCCAGTGATGTACTGGGCAGTATGCACGGAGGCCGAACAGTTACCGTATCAGGCAGTGATGTAACCAGTCAGGATGCTCTCGAAGTTGCAGCTGTAAAACCTTTTGAGGATCTGAGGACCCATTTCAAATATTTTTTGTCTCCTGAGGGAGAATAGGTTTTGTCGTGCCCTCCTCACGACTGTCTTAGTGTGTTTGGACCATTCTAGTTTGTTCGTGATGTGGACACCAAGGAACTTGAAGCTCTCAACCTACTCCACTACAGCCCCGTCGATTAGAATGGGGGTGTGCTCAGTCCTCCTTTTCCTGTTGTCCACAATCATCTCCTTAATCTTGATTACGCTGAGGCATAGGTTGTTATTCTGGCACCACCCGGCCAGGTCATTGTCCTCCTCCCTTTAGGCTGTCTTGTTGTTGTCGGTGATCAGGCCTACCACTGTTGTGTCATCGGCAAACTTAATGATTGTGTTGGAGTCGTGCCTGACCATGCAGTCATGGGTGAACAGGGAGTACAGGAGGGGACTGAGCACGTACCCCTGGGGGGCTCCAGTGTTGAGAATCAGCATGGCAGATGTTGCTACCTACCCTTACCACCTGGGGGCGGCCTGTCAGAAAGTTCAGGATCCATTTGCAGAGGGAGGTGTTTAGTCCCAGGATCCTTAGCTTAGTGATGAGCTTTGAGGGTACTATGTTGTTGAACGCTGAGCTGTAGTCAATGAATAGCATTCTCACACAGGTGTTAATTTTTTCCAGGTGGGAAAGGGTAGTGTGGAGTGCAATAGAGATTGCATCTGTGGATCTGTTTGAGCGGTATGCAAATTGGAATAATGGTGTTAATGTGAGCCATTAAGCGGCCTTTCAAAGCATTTCATGTCTACGGACGTGAATGCTACAGGTCTGTAGTCATTTAGGCAGATTACCTTAGTGTTCTTGGGCACAAGGGCTATGGTGGTCTGCTTGAAGCATGTTGGTATTACAGACTCAATCATGGTCATGTTGAAAATGTCAGTGAAGACATCTGCCAGTTGGTCAGCACATGCCCGGAGTACACGTCCTGGTAATCCGTCTGGCCCTGCGGCCTTGTGAATGTTGACCTGTTTGAAGGTCTTACTCACGTCAGCTTCGGAGAGCGTGATCACACAGTTGTCCGGAACAGCTGATGCTCTCATGCATGCCTCAGTGTTGCTTGCCTCGAAGCGAGCATAGAAGTGATTTAGCTCATCTGGTAGGCTCGTGTCACTGGGCAGCTCGCGGCTGTGCTTCCCCTTGTAGTCTGTAATAGTTTGCAGGAACTGCCATATCCGAAAAGCATCGGAGCCGGTGTAGTACGACTCGATCTTAGTCCTGTATTGGCCCTTTGCCTGTTTGATGGTTCGTCAGAGGGTATAGCAGGATTTCTTATAAGCTTCCGGGTTAGAGTCCTGCACCTTGAAAACGGCAGTTCTACCCTTTAGCTCAGTGCGAATGTTGCCTGTAATCCATGGCTTCTGGTTGGGGTATGTACGTACAGTCACTGTGGGGACGACGTCCTCGATGCACTTATTGATAAAGCCAGTGACTGATGTGGTGTACTCCTCAATGCCATTGGAAGAACCCCGTAACATATTGCAGTCAGTGCTAGCAAAACAGTCCTGTAGTTTAGCATCTGCTTCATCTGACCACTTTTTTATAGGCAGAGTCACTGGTGCTTCCTGCTTTAATTTTAGCTTGTTAGTGGGAATCAGGAGGATAGAATTATGGTCAGATTTGCCAAATGGAGGGCGAGGGAGAGCTTTGTACGCATCTCTGTGTGTGGAGTACAGGTGATCTAGATGTTTTCCCCTCTGGTTGCGCATTTAACATGCTGATAGTAATTTCGGTAATACTGATTTAAGTTTCCCTGCATTAATGTCCCCGGCCACTCAAAAAATAGAATAAAACTGTCTTGGCAAAAAGTGTGGTTTAAAGCTTATCATGAGATACTCTACTTCAGGCGAGCAAAATCTAGAGACTTCCTTAGATTTCGTGCACCAGCTGTTGTTTACAAATATACACAGACCGCCCCCCACTCATCTTACCGGAATGTGCTGTTCTATCTAGCCGGTGCAGCGTATATATCCCGCTAGCTGAATGTTATCCATGTCGTCATTCAGCCACGATTCGGTGAAACATAAGGTATTAAAGTTTTTGATGTCCCGTTAGTAGGATATTCGTGATCGTATCTCGTCTAATTTATTGTCCAGTGATTGTACGTTGGCAAGTAATATTGATGGTAAGGGCAGATTTCCCATTCGCCGTCGGCGGATCCTTACGAGGCACCCCGCTCGGTGTCCTCTATACCTGCGTCTCTTTCTCCAGCCAATGACGGGGATGTCGGCCTTGTCGGGTGTCTGAAGTACATCCTGTGCGTCCTGCTTGTTGAAGAAAAAATCTCAGTCTAATCCGAGGTGAGTGATCGCTGTCCTGATATCCAGCAACTCTTTTTTTGCTGTAAGATACGGTGGCAGAAACATTATGTACAAAATAAGTTACAAATAACGCGACAAAAAAAGCACATAATAGCACAATTGGTTAGGCGCCTGTAAAACGGCTGCCATTTTTTCCCGGCGCCATCTTTAGTAACTGTGATAATGTTGCGTTTAGGAGGTCGGTGAAGGAGTCCGGCGCAGGAGAGCAGAGATGTCTGAGAAGGAGAGCAGAGATGTCTGAGAAGGAGAGCAGAGATGTCTGAGAAGGAGAGCAGAGATGTCTGAGAAGGAGAGCAGAGATGTCTGAGAAGGAGAGCAGAGATGTCTGAGAAGGAGAGCAGAGATGTCTGAGAAGGAGAGCAGAGATGTCTGAGAAGGAGAGCAGAGATGTCTGAGAAGAGTACTATAATTGGCAAGTCCACCAACACAGGTATGGCACAATCAAAAAGGTATAACGCCCTTCGACAACAGAGAACCCGTACCAACGCACGGAGGAACAAACAACATTCCGGCAATAACACTCTTATGAATCCGTGAAAACAAAAAAAATGGCATAACCTCACCGAGCACATCACAATGAAAGAATAATCCCGCACAAATTTAGGCAGGCAACAGGGTAAATATGTATACACAGAAATGAACGCAAATGAAACCAGGTGTGAAAAGAACCAAAGACAAAACAAAGGGATCGGTGATGGCTAGTAGACCGGCGACGCCGACCGAACAGGGAGAGGAACTACCTTCGGTGGAAGTCGTGACAGTAACAAGATGTCCCAGTATTTATACTTTCCTTTCCATGTGAGCAGGTATCCTCCTCCTCCTTCAAAATATACGTTGGCTGTATCCCAAATAGCATGCTATAACCTACGTATTTAGTGCACTACTTGTGACCAGAGCCCAGAGTACTGCAGACTGTTTAAAGAAGACAAAGACTGCCTGATAAATGGTTCTGTTAAAAGTCATAACAATTATTATTCCTCCAGCATCTAACCTGTCTGATGTTATCCACAACTGTTTGTACTTGAGCCTAATGCATGTTAAAACGTAATTTATCTAATTAATTAGCAGCAGAATGAATACCCTTAACAACAACAATAAATGAACCTTAAAAGATTTAAATATTCACATTGAGCCAGGAATTAAAGTAATATCTACAAGTCCAGAGTAGATTTAGAAAAATACTAATAACAACTGATAGCAGTGATATCAGAGAGCACCTGTCTCTCCACTCTCTCTTCCTGTATTTAGCCCAGCCTGCTACAATACATTACCTGTCTCTATCTTCCTGTATTTAGCCCAGCCTGCTTCAATACATTACCTGTCTCTATCTTCCTGTATGAAGCCCAGCCTGCTACAATACATTACCTGTCTCTATCTTCCTGTATTTAGCCCAGCCTGCTACAATACATTACCTGTCTCTATCTTCCTGTATTTAGCCCAGCCTGCTACAATACATTACCTGTCTCTATCTTCCTGTATTTAGCCCAGCCTGCTACAATACATTACCTGTCTCTCTACTCTCTTATCCTTTATGTAGCCCAGCCTGCTACAATACATTACCTGTCTCTCTACTCTCTTATCCTTTATGTAGCCCAGCCTGCTACAAGACATTACCTGTCTCTCTACTCTCTTATCCTTTATGTAGCCCAGCCTGCTACAATACATTACCTGTCTCTCTACTCTCTTATCCTTTATGTAGCCCAGCCTGCTACAATACATTACCTGTCTCTCTACTCTCTTATCCTTTATGTAGCCCAGCCTGCTACAATACATTACCTGTCTCTCTACTCTCTTATCCTTTATGTAGCCCAGCCTGCTACAATACATTACCTGTCTCTCTACTCTCTTATCCTTTATGTAGCCCAGCCTGCTACAATACATTACCTGTCTCATTGCTATGAATTGATCATTAATTGTTAGCACTTTTGTATTTTTATTTTGGTGAACATGTCGCTTTAAGAACCGTTCATCATTTAAACAGTACAGCCAAGTTAACACGGTCAGAACTGAAACACCAGCAAAAATATATATATTTTTCATTTATCTGCATGTTCAGCCTTTATATTTATCCTCACAATGAAATATTTTCTTTTCAGCATAACCACAGCTACAAATAGAACACAACACAATTTGACATGAAAAGTTGCATTCGTTGGTACAGATAATTAAATAAAACTATATGTCCAAATCCCTATTTCCATCCACGGCTAATTTAAGAAAGGGATGGTTTTAGCTTGCTAGCTAGCCACCGAAGACAACGACACAACGAGATGCAACATTTAAAATGTTTTCAGTCAAGGACGTTAGGTTTTTGATGCGATGCGATTGGTTGGAAGAAAAAATCCAAACTGGCTTCCCTTAACACTTTTTTGATGTGCCAGGGCCAATCACAGTTGAGCTCACTCAGTTTAGCTCAACGTTGATTGGCTATTATTTTTAAATTACTCTACTATTACTACAAGGGAGGCCAAATGCTTTCTGGCTGTAATGGTGAGGGGAGATCAGTTATAGCTGGTTGTCCTGTATAATGGTGAGGGGAGATCAGTTATAGCTGGTTGCCCTGTGTAATGGTGAGGGGAGATCAGTTATAGCTGGTTGTCCTGTGTAATGGTGAGGGGAGATCAGTTATAGCTGGTTGTCCTGTGTAATGGTGAGGGGAGATCAGTTATAGCTGGTTGTCCTGTGTAATGGTGAGGGGAGATCAGTTATAGCTGGTTGTCCTGTGTAATGGTGAGGGGAGATCAGTTATAGCTGGTTGACAGTCCCAGCCCTGTGTAATGGTGAGGGGAGATCAGTTATAGCTGGTTGCCCTGTGTAATGGTGAGGGGAGATCAGTTATAGCTGGTTGTCCTGTGTAATGGTGAGGGGAGATCAGTTATAGCTGGTTGCCCTGTGTAATGGTGAGGGGAGATCAGTTATAGCTGGTTGTCCTGTGTAATGGTGAGGGGAGATCAGTTATAGCTGGTTGCCCTGTGTAATGGTGAGGGGGAGATCGGTTATAGCTGGTTGTCCTGTGTAATGGTGAGGGGGAGATCAGTTAAAGCTGGTTGCCCTGTGTAATGGTGAGGGGAGATCAGTTATAGGTGGTTGTCCTGTGTAATGGTGAGGGGAGATCAGTTATAGCTGGTTGCCCTGTGTAATGGTGAGAGGAGATCAGTTATAGCTGGTTGTCCTGTGTAATGGTGAGGGGAGATCAGTTATAGCTGGTTGCCCTGTGTAATGGTGAGAGGAGATCAGTTATAGCTGGTTGTCCTGTGTAATGGTGAGGGGAGATCAGTTATAGCTGGTTGCCCTGTGTAATGGTGAGGGGAGATCAGTTATAGCTGGTTGCCCTGTGTAATGGTGAGGGGAGATCAGTTATAGCTGGTTGCCCTGTGTAATGGTGAGGGGGAGATCAGTTATAGCTGGTTGCCCTGTATAATGGTGAGGGGAGATCAGTTATAGCTGGTTGTCCTGTGTAATGGTGAGGGGAGATCAGTTATAGCTGGTTGCCCTGTGTAATGGTGAGGGGGAGATCAGTTATAGCTGGTTGTCCTGTGTAATGGTGAGGGGAGATCAGTTATAGCTGGTTGTCCTGTGTAATGGTGAGGGGGAGATCAGTTATAGCTGGTTGCCCTGTGTAATGGTGAGGGGAGATCAGTTATAGCTGGTTGTCCTGTGTAATGGTGAGGGGAGATCAGTTATAGCTTGTTGCCCTGTGTAATGGTGAGGGGAGATCAGTTATAGCTTGTTGTCCTGTGTAATGGTGAGGGGAGATCAGTTATAGCTGGTTGTCCTGTGTAATGGTGAGGGGAGATCAGTTATAGCTGGTTGCCCTGTGTAATGGTGAGGGGAGATCAGTTATAGCTGGTTGCCCTGTATAATGGTGAGGGGAGATCAGTTATAGCTGGTTGTCCTGTGTAATGGTGAGGGGAGATCAGTTATAGCTGGTTGCCCTGTGTAATGGTGAGGGGAGATCAGTTATAGCTGGTTGTCCTGTGTAATGGTGAGGGGGAGATCAGTTATAGCTGGTTGTCCTGTGTAATGGTGAGGGGAGATCAGTTATAGCTGGTTGCCCTGTGTAATGGCGAGGGGAGATCAGTTATAGCTGGTTGTCCTGTGTAATGGTGAGGGGAGATCAGTTATAGCTGGTTGCCCTGTGTAATGGTGAGGGGAGATCAGTTATAGCTGGTTGCCCTGTGTAATGGTGAGGGGGAGATCAGTTATAGCTGGTTGTCCTGTATAATGGTGAGGGGAGATCAGTTATAGCTGGTTGTCCTGTGTAATGGTGAGGGGAGATCAGTTATAGCTGGTTGTCCTGTGTAATGGTGAGGGGAGATCAGTTATAGCTGGTTGCCCTGTGTAATGGTGAGGGGGTGATCAGTTATAGCTGGTTGTCCTGTGTAATGGTGAGGGGAGATCAGTTATAGCTGGTTGCCCTGTGTAATGGTGAGGGGAGATCAGTTATAGCTGGTTGTCCTGTGTAATGGTGAGGGGAGATCAGTTATAGCTGGTTGCCCTGTGTAATGGTGAGGGGAGATCAGTTATAGCTGGTTGTCCTGTGTAATGGTGAGGGGAGATCAGTTATAGCTGGTTGCCCTGTGTAATGGTGAGGGGAGATCAGTTATAGCTGGTTGTCCTGTATAATGGTGAGGGGAGATCAGTTATAGCTGGTTGCCCTGTGTAATGGTGAGGGGGAGATCAGTTATAGCTGGTTGTCCTGTGTAATGGTGAGGGGAGATCAGTTATAGCTGGTTGCCCTGTGTAATGGTGAGGGGAGATCAGTTATAGCTGGTTGTCCTGTGTAATGGTGAGGGGAGATCAGTTATAGCTGGTTGTCCTGTGTAATGGTGAGGGGAGATCAGTTATAGCTGGTTGCCCTGTGTAATGGTGAGGGGAGATCAGTTATAGCTGGTTGTCCTGTGTAATGGTGAGGGGAGATCAGTTATAGCTGGTTGTCCTGTGTAATGGTGAGGGGAGATCAGTTATAGCTGGTTGCCCTGTGTAATGCTGAGGGGAGATCAGTTATAGCTGGTTGCCCTGTGTAATGGTGAGGGGAGATCAGTTATAGCTGGTTGTCCTGTGTAATGGTGAGGGGGAGATCAGTTATAGCTGGTTGTCCTGTGTAATGGTGAGGGGAGATCAGTTATAGCTGGTTGCCCTGTGTAATGGTGAGGGGAGATCAGTTATAGCTGGTTGCCCTGTGTAATGGTGAGGGGAGATCAGTTATAGCTGGTTGCCCTGTGTAATGGTGAGGGGAGATCAGTTATAGCTGGTTGTCCTGTGTAATGGTGAGGGGGAGATCAGTTATAGCTGGTTGTCCTGTGTAATGGTGAGGGGAGATCAGTTATAGCTGGTTGCCCTGTGTAATGGTGAGGGGAGATCAGTTATAGCTGGTTGCCCTGTGTAATGGTGAGGGGAGATCAGTTATAGCTGGTTGCCCTGTGTAATGGTGAGGGGAGATCAGTTATAGCTGGTTGCCCTGTGTAATGGTGAGGGGAGATCAGTTATAGCTGGTTGTCCTGTGTAATGGTGAGGGGAGATCAGTTATAGCTGGTTGCCCTGTGTAATGGTGAGGGGAGATCAGTTATAGCTGGTTGTCCTGTGTAAGGGTGAGGGGAGATCAGTTATAGCTGGTTGCCCTGTGTAATGGTGAGGGGAGATCAGTTATAGCTGGTTGCCCTGTGTAATGGTGAGGGGAGATCAGTTATAGCTGGTTGTCCTGTGTAATGGTGAGGGGGAGATCAGTTATAGCTGGTTGTCCTGTGTAATGGTGAGGGGAGATCAGTTATAGCTGGTTGCCCTGTGTAATGGTGAGGGGAGATCAGTTATAGCTGGTTGCCCTGTGTAATGGTGAGGGGAGATCAGTTATAGCTGGTTGCCCTGTGTAATGGTGAGGGGAGATCAGTTATAGCTGGTTGTCCTGTGTAATGGTGAGGGGGAGATCAGTTATAGCTGGTTGTCCTGTGTAATGGTGAGGGGAGATCAGTTATAGCTGGTTGCCCTGTGTAATGGTGAGGGGAGATCAGTTATAGCTGGTTGCCCTGTGTAATGGTGAGGGGAGATCAGTTATAGCTGGTTGCCCTGTGTAATGGTGAGGGGAGATCAGTTATAGCTGGTTGCCCTGTGTAATGGTGAGGGGAGATCAGTTATAGCTGGTTGCCCTGTGTAATGGTGAGGGGAGATCAGTTATAGCTGGTTGACAGTCCCAGCCCTGTGTAATGGTAAATGTATTTAAAATTGGCCTACTGGATCTTAAACCATGAATAATTAATTTGGTTCGATCAATCCTAACGATGACGGCTCTCCCTCCTATTATCAGACCTGTGTTTGGGAACTTTGTCTGAGATCAATTATTTTCCCTCTCCACTCCATACATTAAACATCTGTTGTGTTACATTGAGGAATTATCTAGCGTTCTAGCCTGAGGTAAAAGACCACACACACACACACACACACACACACACACACACACACACACACACACACACACACACACACACACACACACACACACACACACACACACACACACACACACACACACACACACACACACACACACACACACACACACACACACACGCGCAAAGGACCTCTGATCTTGACTCTTAGACGGTCAACCTTCCTCATGTCACTACACTAACCATGTTTCAACACAGTTTTAAAGTTTTTAAAGTTGTACGAGTGTCTCCACACCCTGGGAGTCTTCAGGAGAAGAGTCTCCACACCCTGGCAGTCTTCAGGAGAAGAGTCTCCACACCCTGGGAGTCTTCAGGAGAAGAGTCTCCACACCCTGGAAGTCTTCAGGAGAAGTGTCTCCACACCCTGGCAGTCTTCAGGAGAAGTGTCTCCACACCCTGGCATGTCTTCAGGAGAAGTGTCTCTACACCCTGGCAGTCTTCAGGAGAAGAGTCTCCACACCCTGGCAGTCTTCAGGAGAAGTGTCTCCACAGCCTGGCAGTCTTCAGGAGAAGTGTCTCCACACCCTGGCAGTCTTCAGGAGAAGTGTCTCCACACCCTGGGAGTCTTCAGGAGAAGTGTCTCTACTCCCTGGCAGTCTTCAGGAGAAGTGTCTCCACACCCTGGGAGTCTTCAGGAGAAGTGTCTCCACACCCTGGGAGTCTTCAGGAGAAGTGTCTCTACTCCCTGGCAGTCTTCAGGGGAAGTGTCTCCACACCCTGGCAGTCTTCAGGAGAAGTGTCTCCACACCCTGGCAGTCTTCAGGAGAAGTGTCTTCACACCCTGGCAGTCTTCAGGGGAAGTGTCTCCACACCCTGGCAGTCTTCAGGAGAAGTGTCTCCACACCCTGGCAGTCTTCAGGAGAAGTGTCTCCACACCCTGGCAGTCTTCAGGAGAAGAGTCTCCACACCCTGGCAGTCTTCAGGAGAAGTGTCTCCACAGCCTGGCAGTCTTCAGGAGAAGTGTCTCCACACCCTGGCAGTCTTCAGGAGAAGAGTCTCCACACCCTGGCAGTCTTCAGGAGAAGTGTCTCCACATCCTGGCAGTCTTCAGGAGAAGTGTCTCCACACCCTGGCAGTCTTCAGGAGAAGAGTCTCCACATCCTGGCAGTCTTCAGGAGAAGAGTGTCCACATCCTGGCAGTCTTCAGGAGAAGAGTCTCCACATCCTGGCAGTCTTCAGGAGAAGAGTCTCCACATCCTGGCAGTCTTCAGGAGAAGAGTCTCCACTCCCTGGCAGTCTTCAGGAGAAGTGTCTCCACACCCTGCATTCATGGCCTCCAGTAAGGACATCTGGTCATGTGGATGGTGGTCATAAACCTTCCACCTCCACGCAGAGACAGACTCCTCTATGGGGTTTAGGAAGGGGGAGTATGGAGGCAGGAATAGTTCTGACATCCTGGGATGTGTAGTAAACCAGTCTGTGACTGCAGCGGAGTGGTGGAATGCCACATTATCCCACACAACAACGAAGGTAGGGAGAGTTTCTTGCCCCCCTCTCCTCCGCTGGCACAAGTCGATTATGCAGATTCATCCAGAAAATAAATGAGCCTCTCTGTATTGTAGGGGCCAATGAGTGGTTTGTGTCACAGCAAACCACTCATTGGCCAGTGCTGCACACGTTGTGATGTTAGCTCCTCCCTGGCTTGAGACATCCTCTCTGTCCAATCACATTTCTTCCCCTGCGGGCGTGTTTTTGCCAGGTTGAATCCAGCTTCATCCACAAAGATGAATGTATGTGCGGTTTGCCTGGCTTCCATCTCCATTACTCTCTAAAAATACAGTAAATCCACAGTTTGACAGTACTTTACATTATGCATATCCGTGTATGTACCCTGTTTGGTAACGAGACTAAAAACAGGACACTTGGGTAGGCTTTCAGCTGTAAGCGTGTACCCCAATGGTGAATACATACTCGGCTCTCTTTACAAGTAGCCTGGAGTTGTTTCTGATTTTGTCGGGGAGTGGATATATAATTATTAAAAATTCTGCTGAGATTTTCTATATGTTTTAATCTGGTTACTGCAGAAATGCACGACCTTTTCCATCATTCTGTTTTGAATGTGTTTTTTAACAGTTTTGGAAACAGTGTGTTAGCATTTGAAAAACATGTGCTGCAAATATATAGTTTAGCAGGTGGTGGAGTACGAATGAGAAAAGAGTTGATGGATTTCGAGAAGAATTTGAACGTTGAATTCGATTCACAGTTTGGTCCCCGTACACTTCTGTTTCGCTGACCGTGAGTTTTGACCAACGCGACTTCAGTTCTGAGACCAGAGTACATACCAAGACCAGAGTACATACCAAGACCAGAGTACATACCAAGACCAGAATACATGCCAAGACCAGAGTACATACCAAGACCAGAGTACATACCAAGACCAGAATACATGCCAAGACCAGAGTACATACCAAGACCAGAATACATGCCAAGACCAGAGTACATGCCAAGACCAGAGTACATACCAAGACCAGAGTACATGCCAAGACCAGAGTACATACCAAGAACAGAGTACATGCCAAGACCAGAGTACATACCACGATAAGAGTACATACCAAGAACAGAGTACATGCCAAGACCAGAGTACATACCAAGACCAGAGTACATACCAACACCAGAGTACATACCAACACCAGAGTACATACCAACACCAGAGTACATGTCAAGACCAGAGTACATACCAAGACCAGAGTACATACCAAGACCAGAGTACATACCAAGACCAGAGTACATACCAAGACCGGAGTACATGTCAAGACCAGAGTACATACCAAGACCAGAGTACATGCCAAGACTAGAGTACCTACCAAGACCAGAGTACATACCAAGACCAGAGTACATACCAAGACCAGAGTACATACCAAGACCAGAGTACATACCAAGACCAGAGTACATACCAAGACCAGAGTACATACCAAGACCAGAGTACATGCCAAGACTAGATTTTTTATTCGTTACATTAAAGCTTAAGCGGGAAACTACATATTGTGTGTACTGTATCTGACCTCACCATTACACAGGGCTTTGTTCTCTGTCAGTAAATATAATACATTGCATTTGTAGGGCTTTTCATTTACACACAAAGTTCTTAAATGTTCTGAGCAACAGCATTCACTCATTATATTTTCTCTTGTGTGTGTCCCAAATGGCATTCTAAACTGTAGTGCGCTACTTTTGACCAGGTCCCGATGAACTCTTGTCAAATGTAGTGCACCACGCAGGGAATAGGGTGCTGTTTAGGTTACAGCTGCTGTGTGTGTGTGTGTTTCAGTTTCTGTCACCGTGATTCTGACAGAGGTTCGAAAATTTAAATTCCAAACACATTGCACATCGCCACAGCGTTCATCCCCTCTGTCAGCTGATTGGTTTGACCGTTCTGTTTGGGGACTGATCTAAACGTGAATAAGTCCTTTAATATATATAAAGAAAGCGATTCATACCGGTGGGTAATTTAATTATGTTAAAACTGCTAGTAGATAGAAGCTGCGTCTAGGGCCAAAGCATTCTGCATAGAGCGTTTAAACGCCTGTCTTCTACAATTAAGAGGATTACAAGAGGAAAAACACAAATGATGCACATTACGTTATGAAATGTATTTACTCATTTCATCGAGAGAGAGAGAGAGAGAGGGAGGAGGAGAGAGAGAGAGAGAGAGAGAGAGAGAGAGAGAGAGAGAGAGAGAGAGAGAGAGGCAGAGAGAGAGGCAGAGAGAGAGGCAGAGAGAGAGGCAGAGAGAGAGAGGGAGGAGAGAGAGAGAGAGAGAGAGAGAGAGAGAGAGAGAGAGAGAGAGAGAGAGAGAGAGAGAGAGAGAGAGAGAGAGAGAGAGAGAGAGAGAGAGAGAGAATGCCACGATCTATACTCATGACACTGCGATACGCCGCAACTTTAAAAGGAAGAACCAGTGTGCGTGTCAGGGCCACCATGTGTGTTAATCCACCATGTGTAAATAGAAGCCACAGGGAACTAATAGAGCTGATTTCACACCTCCACAAGGGACAAGGAGCTGGGCAGTACACACACACACACACACACACACACACACACAAGGGACATGGAGCTGGGCAGTACGCACACACATGCACACACACGCACACACAAAAAACAGTGTTACAGACCCAGTGTTCCAGTTCCAGTGTTTGTCTCCCTGTGTGCTAATGGTGTCTGGTTCTTCTCCAGTCCTAGCGTTGAGATCATCACAGATCAGAAGCTTTCGCTGGGCACGGTCCGGATTGATCTCTTCTAGATTTCACACCTCCACAAGGGACATGGAGCTGGGCAGTACGTACGTACGTACGTACGTACGTACAGACAGACAGACAGACAGACAGACAGACAGACAGACAGACAGACAGACAGACAGACAGACAGACAGACAGACAGACAGACAGACAGACAGACAGACAGACAGACAGACAGACAGACAGACAGACAGACAGACAGCCAGACAGACAGACAGACAGACAGACAGACAGACAGACAGACAGACAGACAGACAGACAGACAGACAGACAGACAGACAGACAGACAGACAGACAGACAGACAGACAGACAGACAGACAGACAGACAGCCAGCAAGCAAGCAAGCAAGCAAGCAAGCAAGCTTCTCTTCCTTGTAGTAAGGGGGTTCCTCTCAGTCTGGTGGATGGGGACCACCGTCTCCCTGTATTCTAGTGGACAGCAGGTCTGCTCTACTCCACTTCTCCTGCACAACAGTCATATTAGAATGTCCTATTCCTCTAATACAATCGGTGTCCTTTCTCCACAGACCAAGAGCATAGGACTTCAGACCTTGAATTCTTCCAGCACGAGATGGTGAAATATTTTAAATCCATAGATAGATCTATTTCAGGATTGCATTTACAGTTTTTATTTTAAATGACAAGAACATTCATTATATTCTAAATGGAAAATACAAATTTTTAAATGTTTTATTGTGTAAACATTAAGATATATAACAATGTAAAAAATGTACGTGTATAAGGTTGTATAATTAACTTTTACTTGGTGGTATTCCCCCTCCCCCCAAAAAAACAGTGCTTGTCTTGTTTGCCAGGTCATTTTGGTTAGGTTCCTTACCAGGGTCCCTGGCAAATCAGGTTAGAGCAGAGCCATCTGTTCAGCTATGTCTCCTAGGTCATGGGATGTACGGGCCGGGGTGGGGGAGTCGGCAGGCCTGGGGGAGGGGTTTGGGCCTGTTGCTCTGCTGACAGCCTCTCTCTCTCTCTCTCTCTCAATTCAATTCAATTCAATTGACTTTATTGACATGGCAAGTTATTATTACTTACATTGTCAAAGTATACATATCGAAAAATTTAAATAAAATATATATGTATATATATACACAAAATATATATATATTTATATATAAATAAATGGTGGGACTAACAGCAATAATAATAGTAGTAGTGGACATGGGATTACCATTAATAACAGCTACAACAACAATATTAATCAGAACAACAATACATTAAAGCAACAGTAGTAGACCAGTGTCAACATGACTGAGAAGACACATGACCTGGTACGAAAGACAAAACAAAACTAAGCTAAATGGGAAATATTATCAACATTACTTTGCATTTTTCACTGGCTGTCCCTCAGGCTGTGGCAGGAGGACACATATTTGGCTGCCAAAACTGCACATTTTGGCTTTTCACCCAACAAATATTTGAATTTTTCGTCATCTTTTATAGTTTCAAATTCTTTGTATTGAATTATAATTTTGGGAAAGAAATATGCTCTTAGGTCTGAGTATTTGTCACAGTGTAGTAGGAAATGCACTTCTGTCTCTACCTCTCCCCTGGAGCAGAGTGAGCACAGCCTGTCCTCCCTGGGCAGCCAGGTTTGTCTGTGACGACCGGTCTCTATAGCCAGACTGTGCTCACTGAGTCTGTACCTAGTCAATGTTTTCCTCAGTTTTCTATCAGTCACAGTGGTCAGATAGTCTGCCACCATGTACTGTCTGTTTAGAGCCAAATAGCATTGAAGTTTACTTTGATTTTTTGTGGTGTCTTTCCAATAGGTTATATATTTTTCTTTTTGTTTTGTGATGATTTGGTTGGGCCAGATTTTCTGAGTGCTGTCCCGAGGCTCTATGGGGTTGGTTTGGGTTGGTGAACTGAGCCTCAGAACCAGCTGGCTGAGGGGACTCTTCTCTGGTTTCATCTCTTGACATTGTAGAGCTGTGTGATGGAATGTTTTAGGGTCACTTGTTTTTAGATGGTTGTAAAATTTGATGGCTCTTTTTTTCTATTCGAATGAGGAGGGGATATTGTCCCAATTCTGCCCTACATGCGTTATTTGGAGTTTTTCTTTGTACTTGCAATACAGTCTTGCAAAACTCTGCATGCAATACTTCAATTGGATGTTTGTCCCATTTAGTAAATTCATTATTAGAGAGTGGACCCCATACTTCACTGCCATATAGAGCAATTGGTTCTATAACTGTTTGAAAAATTTTGAGCCAGATTCTAATTGGAATTTCAATTTTGATGTTCCTTTTAATGGCATAGAATGCTCTTCTTGCTTTGTCTCTCAGCTCATTCACAGCCATGTGAAAGCTACCTGTGTTGCTGATATTTAGTCCTAGATATGTGTAGTTTTTGGTGTGTTCTAATAGAACTGTGTCCAAATAGAATTTATATTTGTCATCCTTATTTCCGGACCTTTTTTGGAATATCATTATATTTGTTTTTTTTAGGTTAACGGTCAGAGCCCAAGTCTGACAGAACCTGTGAAGATGATCTAGGTGTTGCTGTAACCCCTCTTTAGTGGGAGACAGCAGCACCAGGTCATCTGCGTACAGCAGACACTTGATTTCAGTGTTGTGTAGGGGGATACCAGGTGCTGTCGATTCTTCTAATGTTTTTGCCAATTCATTCATGTAGATGTTAAATAATGTTGGACTTATTGGGCAGCCCTGTTTCACTCCCCGCCCCTGAGAGAAGAAGTCTGTTTGCTTGTTGCCAATTTTAACCGCACATTTGTTTTTAGTGTACATTGATTTAATAAAATCATATGTTTTCCCTCCAATACCACTTTCTATTAGTTTATAAAAAAGACCTTCGTGCCAAATTGAATCAAATGCTTTCTTGAAATCTACGAAACACGAGTAGATTTTGCCTTTGTTTTGGTTAACTTGTTTATCAATTAGAGTGTGGAGGGTGTAAATGTGGTCTGTTGTACGATAATTGTTTAGAAATCCAATCTGGCTTCTGCTCAGGACGTTGTGTTCGTCAAGGAAATGATGTAGTCTGCTATTTATAATACTGCAGAGAATTTTCCCCAAGTTGCTGTTAACGCATATTCCTCTGTAATTATTTGGGTCAAATTTGTCTCCATTTTTATAGATTGGTGTGATCAGTCCCTGGTTCCAAATATCGGGGAAAATACCTGCAGTGAGGATAATGTTGAAGAGTTTGAGTATAGCCAATTTGAATTTGTGGTCTGTATATTTGATCATTTCATTTAAAATCCCATCAGCACCACAGGCCTTTTTGGGTTGGAGATTGCATATTTTTTCCAATAATTCTTCTTCTGTAATTGGGGTATCCACAGGATTCTGATAGTCTTTGACTGCTAATTCAAGGATTTGTAATTTTTCTTGTATATCTTTTTGTTCTGGGCTCTTTGTTATATTGCTGTAGAGGTTTGCAAAGTGATTTCTCCACATATCCCCATTTTGGATAGCCAACTCCTCATGATGAGGTTTGTTTAATTTATTCCAATTCTCCCAGAAGTGGTTTGATTCTATGGATTCCTCAATTCCATCCAGCTGATTTCTAATGTGCTGTTCCTTTTTTGTTCTTAGGGTGCGTTTGTATTGCTTCAGTGTTTCCCCATATTGAAGGCGTATATTTTTGTTGTCTGGTTCTCTGTGTTTTTGATTAGATATATTTCTCAATGACTTTCTTAGATTTTTGCAATCATTATCAAACCATTTTTCATTATCTGTTATTTTTGGTTTGCTCTTATGCTTCTTTAGATTAGCCAAGGAGGCTAATTTGTCAAATATAAAGTTTATGTTCCTAACGGCCAAATTTACACCTTCATTGCTGAAGGAGAATGTTAAGGCTAAAAAGTTGTCCAGGAGAGATTGTATTTTTTGGCTACTAATTGCTTTTTGGTAGATGTCTGTACTGTTTGCACTCCATCTATAGGCTTGTTTAGTACCATGTAATTTATTGGGCCATGATGCTTCATGGTTGGGTTCTGCTCTTCTCAGATACACTGTGATTTTACTGTGGTCTGAGAGAGGTGTTAGTGGGCTGACTGTGAAGGCTCTGAGAGACTCTGGGTTTAGGTCGGTGAGGAAGTAGTCTACAGTGCTGCTGCCAAGGGATGAGCTGTAGGTGTACCTACCAAAAGAGTCTCCTCTCAGCCTGCCATTGACTATGTACAGACCCAGTGTTCGACAGAGCCTCAGGAGCTGTAATCCATTTTTGTTTTTCACTTTGTCATAGTTGTTTCTGTGGGGGTATGTGGGGAGGGAAAGGTTATTGCTTCCTGGTAGGTGTTTATCCCCATGACTGTTAATAGTGTCTTGTTCTTCTGCTATTCTAGCATTCAGGTCTCCACAGACCATTACGTTGCCTTGGGCCTGAAAGTGACTAATCTCTCCCTCTAGAATGGAGAAGCTCTCTTCGTTGAAGTAGGGTGACTCTGAGGGGGGAATGTATGTGGCACAGAGGAAGACGTTTTTATCTGTCAAGATAGCCTCCTTGTTGATTTTTAACCAGATAAAGAATTCTCCTGTTTTGATCAATTCGATTGAATTAATTAGTTCAGATTTATACCATATTAGCATTCCCCCTGAGTCTCTGCCCTGTTTGATTCCTTTTAATTTAGTGGATGGTATGATTATCTCCCTATAACCTAGTGGACAGCCAGTGGAAACATCACCTCTGCACCATGTTTCCTGTAGTACTAAAATATCAACATCATCAATTTCTTTCAGGAAGTCTGGGTTTCTGCTCTTTAGCCCAAAAGCAGAGGACTTCAATCCTTGTATATTCCAACATGCAACGTAAAAAGACTTCATAACTTTTTTTTCTCTTTTCTTTACCTTTCAAAATGAGACAAACACTCACAATCCAAGAAGAACCATTAAAATAGGATTTTTCAATTAAAGTAAACTCTTATTTTGCAAATGTGATTTGTTTATCATTTAAGATAGAATTTGTGTCATGCCACTTGGGTGGATGTAGTGTGAGAATGGTGGAGTTCTTGTGCTCATCTTACCATGACCCTCGGCCCATCACATGTGAGCATAGTAGACTCAGCATTTGTTTAATGTCACTCATTTGGTTGGTGGGGGCTGGGCCAGTTGCTCCTCTCACAGCCTGTGCGTAGCTCTGCCTGCTGGGCTGTGGCTCCTCCAGGTGTGGGTCTGCGGTGGGGAGGAGGGGGGTGGTAGGCCTCATCTGGGTGGCTCTGAAGCTGGGCTGGGGTGGTCTGTGCTGCGCTGGCTGTGGTGGGCATTGAGGTTGGTGGTGCTGTGGTCGTGGCTGGGGGGTCCAGGGTGCTGGTCCGGGATGTTGTCTCGGTGATCTCGGCGGGGTGGAGATTGCTCCGCTGTTCCTGGGTGGAGAGGTCGGGCTGCGGTTTAGAGCGACGTCCTTGAGAGTCTTGGCAAGGATGGGGACTGTCTCCCTGTACAGGTGAACATGGTCATAGAGACAGTCCAGATCGAGGGTGGGATGGTGGGCCAGGTGTACATTGGGTCGCAGGGCACAGTCCCGGGATAGGCTGGCATTTATTCTTTGGATTGTGGCAGGGTGGAAGTCCCTCCTCTGTAGAAGGGTTGACACTATGATTCTTGAGTTGGGGAAGATTGCGGAGGCCTTCTCAATCACTCCCCGTAGTGAAGTCGCCACCCTCTCCTGCTGAGCACGCAGGTCGTTGCTTCCGGTATGTATGATTATGTGGCTTGGCGACCCGAGATGGTTCTTATCAAGCAGCTCCATGGCACTTTGCGTTGTTGGGCACCACACCTTTCTCGTTTTGTGTCTAGGGAAAAGTTTCTTCTCCTGAACATACTTCCCATTTGAGTCCATTAACAGGACGATGTCAGCCAGTGTTTCTTCTGGACTGGGGGGGGCAGAGGGGGGGCTGGTGGGTGTTGGAGCTGGGGTGTGGCTGGTCTGTGTGGGTGCCACTGTCAGTGGGAGGCTGTTCTGTGGGTTGGGGAGGAGGGGTGCAGCAGCCAGGGCTGGGGAAGTCTGGCTGGTTGAGCTGGGCTCCTCTGCTGTGTGGGGGCAGGTCATAGGGTGGTGATCTATCTGCTCCTGCAGCCTGTCCTCTGCTCTCTTTCTCTCCTGCAGCTCCTCTCTTAGTGCGGTCAGCTCCTTATTGCTGCTCTGCCTGTCTTTTTGGAGCTCTCTCACCTCCTTTGTTAGATCAGCCAGCTCTCTCTTGAGTCCGTCTCTCTCTTGCTGAACCTCTTTCAGCTGTGTTGCAAGGCTGCTGTCCTGCTCTGTCCTCACCTTGGTTAGGAGCTCCTCTAAGGTGTGGTTGTCTGGTTGCTGTTTGCTCACGCTCTCCCTGAGCAGGACCACCTCCCCCTCCAGTTTGGTGAACTCATCCCTCATGGCAGCCATGGTGGTGAGGAGGGCCTGAGCCTGCTCTGCACTGAGGGGGTCGCTCTCCTCCTGGGGCGTGTCCTCCACTATGGTGGAAAGAGAGGTGCTGGATGTGCCTTTTTGGGTGGGGAGGGTAGGGGTGAGGGTGGAGTTTGTGTTGTGGGAGGGCATGTCACTGGTGGTGTCCTTCTCTCTCTCCGCTCTCTCCTTAATGGTCTGAAAGTCTGTTTCAAACAGCCTGATGTTACCTTGCACCATGACAGTCCCAGTCTTGTAGAGGTTGATTGTTATCATGGTGCTGTCAGGGTCGTCTGTCTCTTTGATTTTCAGCTTCCACCCATTACAGATTCCCTCTTTCTTTATGCATGGGTAGTGAGAGCAGACTGCTGAGCGCCATGCATTTGGCTGGTCAGTGAGGAAGATGAGATTACTCACGTCACCGTTTTTGTAGAGGTCTGCAAAAAGGGTTTCTGGCCTCTTCTCTAGTAGTTTCTGTTTGAAAGCTTTCCTCATTGTGTCATTTTTGACCTTTTTTGGGTAGAGAATGGATTCTGCGCTGAGGGGGAGTGGGGACATGGTGTCTGTGCGCTCTGCTACTACCGCTACTGCTGCGCTGTTCTGCTGCCCCGTTGCCATGGCAACCGATTTGTTCGTCTGCTGTTCGCGCTACTTTCAAAAATCAGCAAATATAGTGAAAAATCCTCACACAAAAGACTGAAGATATGTTTACAGTTAGTCCGTGCTCCTTTTTGGTTTACTCACTCAGTTTGGTCGTTTGATGTAGTTGTATTAACTGACCTTGCTAGTTTTGTTCTAGTTCGTTTCTTATGGCTAGCTTGTTAGTCTGCTGGCTGGGTCTTTGTTGTGTAGCTAGCTAGCTAGACTCAAAACTTCTTAACTTGAGGCGCCAAGTTACTTTTTTTTCTATTCTGAATGTATAGAGTTGTTGTTCATCACTTCTTGTCTGGAATTCTTCTTCGATTAGAGTGTTTATCTCATTCTAAAAACCAAAAAAATCAAATATATCAGGAGCTCATGTTGAGCATCTCTCTCTCTCTCTCTCTCTCTCTCTCTCTCTCTCTCTCTCAAGGAGATGTGTATTGGCCGGCCTCCGTGAGCACAGACGTGATCTGGTGTCAGAGACCCGCCTTTTCTAGTGTTACGAATAAAACCCCTTCCTGAGGAAATCCTCTTCAGACCACGCGTACCTCGGGTCAGCTGAGGGGGTACAGGTTGAGTTCAGACAACGCATACCTCGGTCAGCTGAGGGGGCACAGGCTGAGTTAAGACCACAAAAACCTCTGTATAAGCTAAGGTTGTAAAGGTTGTTGAATTCCTAACCATACCACGTGGAGCATTGGCTAAACGGAGGGAAATGGTTAAACTCTGAGACTATCGATCCCGACAGAATCAGAGCAAATCTTAGATACTAATTACTAGTCTGCAGCTAGAAATGATGTCAACCTGGGATGCGAAGACCGACAACCGCCCGAAACATCTATTCTATGAGAACATTTCTGAATGGTACTATGAAATATCCATTCTAACCACGAAAGACTTTGATCTTCAGGGAAGCAGGTAGAGAGACGCTCAGATGAACTCTCCAACAGACAGACGGACGATTCCAACAGAGATCACGACGACACACTGAGCGTAAATATATATTGATTGCAGTT
This sequence comes from Salvelinus alpinus, assembly GCF_045679555.1. NCBI lineage: Eukaryota > Metazoa > Chordata > Actinopteri > Salmoniformes > Salmonidae > Salvelinus > Salvelinus alpinus. Next base: position 90,452,817 of record NC_092089.1, read on the forward strand.
ATTCCCGAATGAGTGAGCGTCCATGTGCAAAGGATTAGCATTTCAATCAATATAATTATCAACTGTGTAGTGATTCCTTTTTTGTCTTTCCCGCCCTTCTCAGTCCACAGTTCCCTTTGTCTACCAAGCCGTCCTATTGGCTTAGCCCACTAGGGAACCTCCCTATCGTTTCCTTGTAACCATAGCTACTGTTTGTTTGTTTATGCATTTCTGTGATTATTTAGTTAGTTAGTAAATAAATGAATAAGACAATTGGTGTATGGATGATTCATAGTGAAGGCTGGGTTCATGCAGATAACCAACAATTTACGACGTTTGGAATGAGACTAACGTGAGCTAAAGAATAATTCATTAAAATATCTGAAGAGTTATACCAGGAAAATTATAACATTGTAATCTGAAGATTTTCCTTGGTGCCCCGACTTCCTAGTTAATTACATTTACATGATTAGTTTAATCACATAATAATAATTAGAGAATTGATTTGATAAAATAACAGTCTTCACTTTAATGATGCCAAAGACACGACAGCAGAAGTCTATGACCCGTTATATACAGTAAGTGTCAGACACACACGCACACGCGCACATGCACACGCAGACACGTATACACACACACACACACACACACACACACACACACTAACACACACACACACACACAATAGACCTACATGGTTGCCATGGTTTTTAACCCTGTTCCTGGAGACCTACGTGGTTGCCATGGTTTTTAACCCTGGTCCTGGAGACCTACGTGGTTGCCATGGTTTTTAACCCTGGTCCTGGAGACCTACGTGGTTGCCATGGTTTTTAACCCTGGTCCTGGAGACCTACGTGGTTGCCATGGTTTTTAACCCTGGTCCTGGAGACCTATGTGGTTGCCATGGTTTTTAACCATGGTCCCGGAGACCTACGTGGTTGCCATGGTTTTTAACCCTGGTCCTGGAGACCTATGTGGTTGCCATGGTTTTTAACCATGGTCCCGGAGACCTACGTGGTTGCCATGGTTTTTACCCCTGGTCCTGGGGACCTACGTGGTTGCCATGGTTTTTAACCCTGGTCCTGGAGACCTACGTAGTTGCCATGGTTTTTAACCCTGGTCCTGGAGACCTACGTGGTTGCCATGGTTTTTAACCCTGGTCCTGGAGACCTACGTGGTTGCCATGGTTTTTAACCCTGGTCCTGGGGACCTACGTGGTTGCCATGGTTTTTAACCCTGGTCCTGGAGACCCACGTGGTTGCCATGGTTTTTAACCCTGGTCCTGGAGACCTACGTGGTTGCCATGGTTTTTAACCCTGGTCCTGGAGACCTACGTGGTTGCCATGGTTTTTAACCCTGGTCCTGGAGACCTACGTGGTTGCCATGGTTTTTAACCCTGGTCCTGGAGACCTACGTGGTTGCCATGGTTTTTAACCCTGGTCCTGGAGACCTACGTGGTTGCCATGGTTTTTAACCCTGGTCCTGGGGATCTACGTGGTTGCCATGGTTTTTAACCCTGGTCCTGGAGACCTACGTGGTTGCCATGGTTTTTAACCCTGGTCCTGGAGACCTACGTGGTTGCCATGGTTTTTAACCCTGGTCCTGGAGACCTACGTGGTTGCCATGGTTTTTAACCCTGGTCCTGGGGATCTACGTGGTTGCCATGGTTTTTAACCCTGGTCCTGGAGACCTACGTGGTTGCCATGGTTTTTACCCCTGGTCCTGGAGACCTACGTGGTTGCCATGGTTTTTACCCCTGGTCCTGGAGACCTACGTGGTTGCCATGGTTTTGTTCTAGCCTAGCACTGAAACAAAACAACAACAGTCTAGTACTGTTGAAGCAGTAATCACTGACTAAGCACTGAAAAATATGTCCTAGTTTTGCTTATTGTGAATGCCTTCAGAGTGTGTACCAATGCTAGATTTGGGGAGTTTGTGAAATTATATGCTGTCTGTGTTTAAATGAGCTAGGGCTAGGTCTGCCAGGCAGCTAGAGAGAGAGACAGAGACAGAGAGAGACTAGAGAGAGAGAGACTAGAGAGAGGCTGGCCTGAGAGAGAAAGAGACACTAGAGAGAGAGAGAGAGAGACTAGAGAGAGAGAGAGACTAGAGAGAGAGAGAGAGACTAAAGAGAGAGAGAGAGACTAAAGAGAGAGAGAGAGATACTTATTATCTTAGAGACTATAGAGCAGACCTAACTCACTCCATTAAATTAATCAAAACAGGAACATTTTACATTTGGCTAGAAATTCAAAAGGAAATTATCTTAACAGAGAAAAATGTCCTCCTGTGTGCTACCTATATCCCCCCACTAGAATCCCCATACTTTAATGAAGACAGCTTCTCCATCCTGGAGGGGGAAATCAATCATTTCCAGGCCCAGGGACATGTATTAGTCTGTGGCGACCTAAATGCCAGAACTGGACAAGAACCTGACACCCTCAGCACACAGGGGGACAAACACCTGCCTGCAGGTGACAGCATTCCCTCCCCCATATGCCCCCCTAGGCACAACTATGACAACATAACCAACAAAAACGGGTCACAACTCCTGCAGCTCTGTCGCACGCTGGGTATGTACATAGTCAATGGTAGGCTTCGAGGGGACTCCTATGGTAGGTTCACCTATAGCTCATCTCTTGGCAGTAGCACTGTAGACTACTTTATCACTGACCTCAACCCAGAGTCTCTCAGAGCGTTCACAGTCAGCCCACTGACACCCCTATCAGACCACAGCAAAATCACAGTCTACTTGAACAGAGCAATACTCAATCATGAGGCATCAAAGCCAAAGGAACTGAGTAACATTAAGAAATGCTATAGATGGAAGGAATGCAGTTTGGAAACCTACCAAAAAACAATTAGGCAACAGCAAATTCAATCCCTTTTAGACAACTTCCTGGGTAAAATGTTCCACTGCAATAGTGAAGGTGTAAACTTGGCAGTAGAAAATCTTAACAGTATATTTGACCTCTCAGCTTCCCTATCAAATCTAAAAATCTCAAATAGAAAACCGAAGAAAATGAACAACAATGACAAATGGTTTGATAAAGAATGCAAAAATCTAAGAAATAAATTGAGAAACCTGTCCAACCAAAAACATAGAGACCCGGAAAACCTGAGTCTACGCCTTCACTATGGTGAATCACTAAAACAATACAGAAATACACTACGGAAAAAGAAGGAACAGCACGTCAGAAATCAACTCAATGTAATTGAAGACTCCATAGACTCTAACCAATTCTGGGAAAATTGGAAAACACTAAACAAACAAGAACACGAAGAATTATCTATCCAAAATGGAGATGTATGGGTAAACCACTTCTCCAATCTTTTTGGCTCTATAACAAAGAATAAAGAGCAAAAACATATACATGATCAAATACAAATCCTAGAATCAACTATTAAAGACTACCAGAACCCACTGGATTCTCCAATTACCTTGAATGAGTTACAGGACAAAATAAAAACCCTCCAACCCAAAAAGGCCTGTGGTGTTGATGGTATCCTTAATGAAATGATCAAATATACAGACAACAAATTCCAATTGGCTATACTAAAACTCTTTAACATCGTCCTTAGCTCTGGCATCTTCCCCAATATTTGGAACCAAGGACTGATCACCCCAATCCACAAAAGTGGAGACAAATTTGACCCCAATAACTACCGTGGAATATGCGTCAACAGTAACCTTGGGAAAATCCTCTGCATTATCATTAACAGCAGACTCGTACATTTCCTCAATGAAAACAATGTACTGAGCAAATGTCAAATTGGCTTTTTACCAAATTACCGTACAACAGACCATGTATTCACCCTACACACCCTAATTGACAACCAAACAAGTCAAAACAAAGGCAAAGTCTTCTCATGCTTTGTTGATTTCAAAAAAGCCTTCGACTCAATTTGGCATGAGGGTCTGCTATACAAATTGATCGAAAGTGGTGTTGGGGGTAAAACATACGACATTATAAAATCCATGTACACAAACAACAAGTGTGCGGTTAAAATTGGCAAAAAACACACACATTTCTTCACACAGGGTCGTGGGGTGAGACAGGGATGCAGCTTAAGCCCCACCCTCTTCAACATATATATCAACGAATTGGCGAGGGCACTAGAACAGTCTGCAGCACTGAACTACTAGAATCCGAAGTCAAATGTCTACTGTTTGCTGATGATCTGGTGCTTCTGTCACCAACCAAGGAGGGCCTACAGCAGCACCTAGATCTTCTGCACAGATTCTGTCAGACCTGGGCCCTGACAGTAAATCTCAGTAAGACCAAAATAATGGTGTTCCAAAAAAGGTCCAGTCACCAGGACCACAAATTCCATCTAGACACCGTTGCCCTAGAGCACACAAAAAACTATACATACCTCGGCCTAAACATCAGCACCACAGGTAACTTCCACAAAGCTGTGAACGATCTGAGAGACAAGGCAAGAAGGGCCTTCTATGCCATCAAAAGGAACATAAATTTCAACATACCAATTAGGATCTGGCTAAAAATACTTGAATCAGTCATAGAGCCCATTGCCCT